>NC_057805.1:88337975-88513789 GCF_018294505.1 Triticum aestivum
GAGGCGGCGGCGGCGACACGTGGCGCGTGCCGATTCGCCGGGCGGCGCGGGCGGACTTTGTCCGGCGGCGCGAGGTGGACGGAGCTAGGGTTGGACTGAGTTCGTATTTCGGGATGCCCACATATTTATAGGTAGAGGGAGCTAGGAGGCTCCAAATGAGGTGCGGTTTTCGCCCACACGATCGTGATCGAATGACCTAGAGCATGGAAGAGAGTTTGGTGGGTTTTGAGCTGGTTTTAGAGGAGTTTTTTGCTGGACACATAAATGGACATTGCGGATGCCCGGTTAACCGTTGGAGTACCAAACGACTTCCAAATGGAACGAAACTTGACCGGTGGTCTCCGGGTGGTGTAAAAAGGCCACTTGACAAGTCTCGGTCCATTCCGAGAAAGTTTGACACCCGCTCACGAAGGAAAACAAGAGGAGTGCACCGGAGGAGATAGGAGCGCCGGATTGCAAAACGGACAACGGGGAAAATGCTCGGATGCCTGAGACGAACACGTATGCAAATGCAATGCACATGATGACATGATATGAAAATGCATGACATGACAAAAAGCAAAACGAAAGACAAAACCCGACCACGGAGGAAATATCATAACACATAGCCGAAAATGGCAAGAGTCGGAGTTACAAATATGGCAAGTTACATGCGGGGTGTTACAACACTCCACCACTACGAGAGGATCTCGTCCCGAGATCTAGGACTGAAAGAACTCCAGATATTCGGAACGGAGAAGTTCCTCGCATTCCCAGGTGGCTTCCCGGTCGGAATGGTGCGACCACTTCACTTTCAGGAATTTGATTGACTTGTTGCGAGTCTTGTGCTCAGTTTCTTCAAGAATAGCAACGGGGTGCTCATGATAAGACAAATCTTCTTGGAGGTCAATCTCTTCAAAGTTGATAGTGCGCTCAGGCGTCTTGAAGCACTTGCGGAGCTGTGACACGTGGAACACGTCGTGCACGTTCGCGAAGTTGGAAGGAAGCTCAAGTTGATAGGCGAGGTCGCCTCTTTTGCCAATGATCTTGAAAGGACCCACGTATCTAGGGGCAAGCTTCCCTTTGATACCGAAGCGACGAGTGCCTTTCATTGGAGAGACGCGGAGGTATACATGGTTTCCGATCTCGAAAGCCAAATCACGGTGCTTACTATCATAGTAACTCTTCTGGCGCGATTGCGCGGCTTTGAGATTATCACGGATGACTTTACACATTTCTTCAGCTTCAGTGATTAAGTCATTGCCAAGAAGTTGGCGTTCACCAGTCTCTGACCAATTGAGAGGAGTACGGCACTTTCTGCCATAGATAATCTCGAATGGGGTCTTGCCCGAACTCGCTTGGAAGCTGTTGTTGTAGGAGAATTCAGCATATGGAAGACAATCTTCCCATTTCATGCCAAAGTAAATGACACAAGCCCTGAGCATATCTTCAAGAATTTGATTGACTCGCTCGACTTGGCCACTAGTTTGAGGATGGAAAGCTGTGCTGAAGCGAATGTTTGTGCCCATGGCCTTCTGGAAGGAGTCCCAGAACTTAGAGGTGAAGATGCTTCCACGATCAGAAGAAATCAATTGTGGAATGCCGTGCAAGGAGACAATTCTGGAGGTGTATAGCTCTGCCAGCTGAGCTGCTGTGATGGATTCTCTGATTGGAAGGAAATGAGCCACTTTAGAGAGCTTGTCGATGACAACGAAGATAGCATCATTTCCACGCTTGGACTTTGGAAAACCAGTCACAAAGTCCATTTAGATATGATCAAACTTCCATTCTGGGATAGCAAGAGGTTGGAGGAGACCAGCTGGTCGTTAGTGTTCTGCTTTCACTCTTCGACAGACATCACATTCATTCACGAACTGAGCAATTTCTCGCTTCATTCGAGTCCACCAATACGACTGCTTGAGGTCATGATACATCTTCGTACTTCCAGGATGAATGGAAAGGAGAGAATTGTGCGCCTCGTTCATTATGACTTTCCTTAGATCACCTTTAGGAACCACAATCCGGTCCTCGAAGAATAAAGTGTCTCTGTCATCAATGCGGTAGCGCTTGTATTTGGAAAGACCCTTGTCGATACCACGTTTCACCTTGTTCACCATGGCATCAAGGAGTTGTGCCTCACGAATTTGATCTTCCAAAATAGGAGAGACTATGAGGTTGGCAAGAAAGCCTTGAGGAACAACTTGGAGATTCAGCTTGCGGAAAGCTTCACAAAGATCCGGTTGGAAAGGCTTGAGAATTAAGCTGTTGCAATAAGCCTTCCTGCTTAAAGCATCTGCAATGACATTTGCCTTGCCTGGAGTATATTCAATACTCGGATTGTACTCTTGAATCATTTCGACCCATCGAGTCTGCCTAAGGTTGAGGTTGGGCTGAGTGAAGATGTACTTGAGACTCTTGTGATCGGTGAATATGTCCACTTGTCTTCCCAACAAGAGATGTCTCCACGTTATTAATGCATGGACAACTGCCGCCAACTCAAGATCATGAGTGGGGTAGTTCTTCTCGTTGGGCTTCAACTGATGAGAGGTATAGGCCACAATTTTCTTCTCTTGCATTAACACAGCACCGAGACCTTGGAGAGAAGCATCACAGAAAACTTCATACGGCTTGGATTCATCAGGAGGAGTCAAGACAGGAGCTGTGACTAGTTTCTCTTTGAGAGTGTTGAAAGCAACGTCACACTCAGGAGACCAGACATACTTCACATGCTTCTGGAGGAGGTTGGAAAGAGGCTTTGCAATCTTGGAGAAATTCTCAATGAATCTTCGGCAATAGCTTGCAAGACCAAGAAAACTGCGGAGCTGCTTGACATTCTGAGGAGGTTCCCAATTCACAATTGCGGACACCTTCTCGGGGTTAACAGCGATGCCCTTGGCAGAGACGATGTGACCAAGGAAAAGAACTTCATCGAGCCAAAACTCACATTTGGAGAACTTCGCATAGAATTGATACTCTCTGAGCTTGTCGAGCACCAATCGCAAATGTTTGGCATGATCCTGCTTATTCTTGGAGAAGACCAAGATATCATCGAGATACACCAGGACGAATTCATTGGTATAGGGGTTGAAGATGAAATTCATCATCCGAGAGAACACTGGAGGAGCATTGACAAGGCCGAAAGACACGACAGTATATTCATAAGAACCAAAGCTCGTTCTGAATGCTGTCTTGGGAATATCTTCTTCACGAATGTGAATCTGATGATAACCCATACGAAGGTCAAGCTTCGAGAATACTTTAGCGCCCTTGAGTTGCTCAAATAGCTCATTGATGTTGGGAAGTGGATACTTGTTCTTGATTGTCTTCTTGTTCAATGGACGGTAGTCGACACAAAGTCGGTCCGTGCCATCCTTCTTCTTGACAAAAAGAACACCACAACCCCATGGAGAAGAACTCGGTCTGATCAAACCCAGACGCTCTTGTTCATCGAGCTGTTTCTTCAATTCCTTCAGCTCGTTGGGTCCAAGCTTGTATGGACGCTTGCAAACGGGTTCAGTACCAGGCTCTAGTTCGATAACGAACTCAACTGGCCGATGAGGAGGCATACCCGGAAGCTCTTCTGGAAAGACATCTTGATACTCACAAACGACTAGAATTTGAGAGATGGCATTCAATTCGCCCTTCTCATTGAGAGAGAAAAACCGAATGGTTTCATCACGAGCGGCAAAAATAATCACATCCTCAGAAGAGTGTGTCAATTGAATTTCCCTGGCAGCACAATCAAGTTGAGCCTTGTGCTTAGAAAGCCAGTCCATCCCGAGAATTAGATCAATATCCGAGTCACCAAGAACAATTGGAGAAGACTGAAATTTATAGTCGCCCATCTTGATGGAAACATCGGGAGCAACCAAACTAGAAGACAAAAGCTTTCCCGGAGAAACAACTTGCATAACTTTGGATAAAATCTCGGTGTCAACATTGTAAACAACCACCACATACACAAGGCATGATGCAAAAACAAATATGATGCATGTCCGGTTTAATGAGGCATGGCATGACAAAGTGCAACAAACAACACTACAAATTAAGTGGAGCTCAATATGCAACGAGTTGCATATTGAAGAAACACCACATCAATTATTTAGTTCTCTCTCGTTATATACCCAACAATATTAAATGTTATTAGCCATGGCAAGAGGTGAAGCATAATTAAACAACCTATCTAGGCACGTTTAAAAGAGGCCGGAAATAACAAACGACAATTCCGGAAAATCCTCATGTCATTTAGCAATTTAATACAAACACAATTTTAGACATTTTAAATGTTGGTATCATGATGCGGATGAACATATGCAAAGTATATGCAATTTTATAAAACGTGGACACGAGCATGTTATGAAGCATTTATTACCGTGGTGGAACGAAAAAGGGTGCCACGACAACGAATCCGAAAATGGTGCCACGGCAACATATCGGTTCTGGTAGCTCACGGAGATACCGGCGCAAGGAGAATTGTGCGGATGTGTGAAACACGCAAGAGAATGGTGGGGTGCTCCCGGTTACCGGGTACCCACAGGACGATGGCATGACAACGAGGAGGAACATGGAATGACAACTCGGAAACGGTGCAAACACGATCATCTCATACCACACACACACATTCGTTCACGGGCGTCGTTCTCGGCGGTTATACCTTCGAAGCGTGCATTTTCGGAGCGGTTCAAAATCGTCGAGGGAAGTAGTGGTACACGAAGGTAGTTGAACTTGACGGTTCCGTTACACGGGTCTTCGGCGACGGTAGTGGAAGTAGTGGCACACGTTCGTTCTCGGAGAGGTACTTGACGAATCCGAGTAACTTAGGGTCGACGGTAGTCGTTCACGTTCATAGTCGCACAAGTTTCCGTACATGTTCGGGGTCACGGCGAGGAACTCGGCGTTTCGGTGTGGTGTAGAGGAAGTAGACGTTCTCGAAACGGTCGTAGTGGAAGTTGTGGTACACGGCGACGGTAGTGGTACACGGTCGTCGTGGTACTTGGCGAGTCCGCGTAGTCGTAGACGTTCCAAGGTACTTGACGCATCAGCAGGTGTAGTCGTACATGTTCGGAGAGGATCTCGGCGCATCCAAAACGAAGCAACACAAAAGGGCCTCCGGTCTTGGTGGTCAACGAAGGGAGGCGGGCGACGAAACAGCATCAACGAGCCGGCAGTCGGACAACATGGCCGTGCGGTGGAAGGGCCCTGGCACGATTCAACGGAAAGAATTAGAAAAAGAATGAAGATACTTGACAGAATCTAGATACACGAGAACGAAGAGATCATGAACTGATTAGAGGATATTTGAGTGATGCACCGGTATGATTTGGAGATCGAGAGCTGAAAGCTTGAATGAATAATTCTGAGATGATGGGCTCCGAAGAATCAAACTGAAAAGACTCCTGAAATGCTCCGGATGGGTAAGAAAAGAATTCTCGCAATCGAAAACAATTATGAGAGGATGGCATAAGCTAGAACTATGAATCTTGAAGAGAATGGAGCAATATTTAAGAGAAACTCTTCTTCGGTCTTCAAATGTTGAGAATGACGATGAGAAACACCACCATGAATTGTTGAGGCACTCCGGAATGAAAAAATAGAAAGGTTGAACCAACGATGAAAGAATTTGAAAGATCTTGGAGAAAGGCATATGACTGATGAAAATTCATTCTTACGTCAAACTTTGCAATGAATTTGAGAATAACTCCAGAAAAATTAGAAGAGTCAGGTAAGATCCTGGGAAAAGACCTGCGGGTTAGGGCCCACTGAAAAGAACCACCGTTGAAATGATTACTTGAAAAGGAGATTGCACCGGTTGAATTGAATGGCTTGAATGAGGTAACAACCTCGAAATAGTTAGAATTGATGCGGAGTGGAAACACGAATCTTCAGAGATATTTTCAACACTCCGGAACAATTGAATGGCGAGAAGTGAGTGATTAAGAGGTACACCGTCATGAGAAAACATTTGAAACAAGGAAAGGATATGATCGACAAAGCTTGAATTTAATCCACCGGAGGAGAAAAAGAACGAAGAATGATAAACTTGAGGAGCATCTTCATGAGAACCACCGGGTAAGAACATTTATTGAAAAGAATGAAGGGACTTCACATGAATAAAATGGATACTTGGTTAAGAATCCGAGTCCTTGAAAAAAAAAGGGTGGGAGGGTGGGAAAACAAAGGCAACTTGGGGCAGATGAAACAAACACCGTTGAGAAAATCTTAGAATTGATCTTGCGAATGTTGGAATGACTGGATGCACTTGAAGAGAAACACGCCGGTTGGAAAAGAATTAACATGACGATCTCGATGATCAAGAAGGATTATCATCCGCATAGAAATATGAGAACACCACTTAGAATAAGGTATGGAATCAACACTTGTCATTAAAGCAACTCGAATACCACAAATAAAACAAAACAAGGGATTTGGCTTGCAGAATAAGCCAGAACAAACATATGATAGAGATTTCGTCCGAAGTTTTCGTGGTGGGGCCCACACGGGCTCGATCATACAGCACCATCATGTACAAGGCTGTGCACATGACATACGAAGCGTCCCCGAGTCGGCATAGCCAAGGACTCTTTAAGACACAACGAGACCACTGTAAACCAACCGTGTACAGGCGGACCACTAGACGTCGAACCCCAATCTCATATCATGCGTCTGTCGGAAAGATATCCTAAGAGCTACTTGAATTCCCACTTATAAACTCCCGAAACTTTCTGCTTATGCAATCTGGTGTTGGGGATATAGGGGACACAAAATATATCACCCAAACTAACAATACCTAGATCCAGCTGTATCCATCCGTCAACACATAACCAAGAAAACTCCGGAAATCGTTTACCTCAACCTTCGAAAAGCATCCGTTATACAAGTTATGGCAATACTCCCGAACTCCCGCCCCAGTACTGGGTGGCGTCGAGGTGATCTCACCAACAACTGCATAAAAGAGATTTCGATGTCGGCGAAACTCAGGTATTCCAGAACTGCAACGATAAAATTGTGACGACAACACCTCGGAGCTCAACTCCCCGGGACACTGCCACAACCCCTAAATGTCAGGAGGCACCAAGAACAATGTTCTCGTCACAAAACCATCGGAACGATTCCAAGATACCCGCGTGATCCTAATTTTTTTAGTGAAATTTGAGGAGAGAAGAGTCAAAACTTCTACGTCAGGAGGCCTCACCAGAGCGACGAAGGGACTGAGGAGTAAAAAGAATCCTACTCTCCGATATATATAATCCTAAGACTCAAAACATTTTTGTTCTAGACTCAACAACGCCAGCGATTCTATCAAGCAGGGGGCTCCTAAGTCGGGGATGGCTCTGATTACCAACTTGTAACACCCACGATGCGGCTATATCTCCCACGTGTCGAGGCACGACTTAGAGGCATAACCGCATTGTGGTTTTGTCGCAAGAAGGGTCATCTTCACACAATCCCATGTAATGAACAAGAATGGGATAAAGAGTTGGCTTACAATCGCCACTTCACACAATACATAATTAAATCATACATCAATCAGAGATACACACATAGGTCCGACTACGGAACCAAAAGAAAAGAAGACAACCCAACTGCTAGATCCCTGATCGTCCCAACTGGGCACCACTACTGATCAATAAGAAAAGAAACAACACAACGGACAAGATCTTCATCGAGCTCCCACTTGAGCTTGGTTGCGTCACCTGCACTGGCATCGTCGGCACCTGCAACTGTTTGGAAGTATCTGTGAGTCACGAGGACTCAGCAATCTCACACCCGCGAGATCAAGACTATTTAAGCTTAAGGGTAGGAAAGGGGAAGGTGGTGAGGTTGCAGCAGCGACTAAGCATATATGGTGGCTAACATACGCAAATAAGAGCGAGAAGAGGAGCAACGGAACGGTCGTGAACTAGCAATGATCAAGAAGTGATCCTGAACTCCTACTTACGTCAAACATAACCCAGAAACCGTGTTCACCTCCCGGACTCCGCCGAGAAGAGACCATCACGGCTACACACGCGGTTGATGTGTTTTACTTAAGGTCAAGTGTCAAGTTCTCTACAACCGGATATTAACAAATTCCCATCTGCCACATAACCGCGGGCACGGCTCTCGAAAGTATATACCTTGCAGGGGTGTCCCAACTTAGCCCATTATAAGCTTTCACGGTCAACGAAGGATAAACCTTCTCCCAGGAAGACCCGATCAGTCTTGGAATCCCGGTTTACAAGACATTTCGACAATGGTAAAACAAGACCAGGATAGCCGCCCGAATGTGCCGACAAATCCCGATAGGAGCTGCACATATCTCGTTCTCAGGGCACACCGGATAAGCGAAGCGTACAGGTACCAACATAACCCAAGTTGCCAAGGGACGGTCCCGCACGGTGCTCTAGTTTGGACCAGCACTCAGAGGAACACTGTCCCGGGGGTTAAAATAAGATGACCCTTGAGTCTGCAGAACCCAAGGGAAAAAGGCTTAGGTAGGCAAATGGTAAAACCAAGGTTGGGCCTTGCTGGAGGAGTTTTATTCAAAGCGAACTGTCAAGGGGGTCCCATAAATCACCCAACCGCGTAAGGAACGCAAAATCAAGGAACATAACACCGGTATGACGGAAACTAGGGCGGCAAGAGTGGAACAAAACACCAGGCATAAGGCCGAGCCTTCCACCCTTTACCAAATATATAGATGCATTAATTAAGATAAGAGATATTGTGATATCCCAACATAAATAGAATTCGACATGGAGCAATCTTCATCTTCTCCTGCAACTAGCAACGCTATAAGAGGGGCTGAGCAAAAGCGGTAACATAGCCAAACAACGGTTTGCTAGGAAGGGTGACAAAGGTTAGAGGTTCATGGCAACTTGGGAGGCTTGAAAAGCAAGTGGTAGGTAGCGCGGCATAGCAATAGAGCGAACAGCTAGCAAGCAAATATAGAAGTGATTTCGAGGGGTGGTCATCTTGCCTGAAAACCCGCAAGGAAGAAGAACGAGTCCATGAAGAAGACAAGCGGACGTAGTCGAACGAATCCTCACAACTCCGGAACGAAACCGAAGGTAACGGGAGAAGCAAACCGGAAATAAACAAACACCATAGTAAACAACCACCACATACACATGGCATGATGCACAATCAAGTATGATGCATGTCCGGTTTAATGAGGCATGGCATGGCAAAGTGCAACAAACAACACTACAATTTAAGTGGAGCTCAATATGCAACGAGTTGCATATTGATGAAACACCACATTTAATTATTTAGTTCTCTCTCATTATGTACCCAACAATATTAAATGTTATTAGCCATGGCAAGAGGTGAAGCATAATTAAACAACCTATCTAGGCAAGTTTAAATGAGGCCGGAAATAACAAACGACAATACCGGAAAATCCTCATATGCCATTTAGCAATTTAAAACAAACACAATTTTAGACATTTTAATTGTTGTTATCATGATGCGAATGACAGATGCAAGTTATATGCAATTTTATGAAAGTGTTGGTATAAAATGATACAAGGCATTTGTTACCGTGGAGGAAGAAAGGGGGTGCCACGGCAAGGAATCCGAAAATGATGCCACGGCAACATAACGGTGATCCGACAACTCGTCGAGATGTCGGTGCAAAAGAAACTGTGGATGAACGGAACATGCAAAAGATGGTGGGGTGATCCCGGTTACCGGGTTCCCACGGGACGATGGCATGACAACGAGGAGGAACATGGAATGACAACTCGGAAACGGTGCAACCACGAGCATCTCATACAACACACATGCATTCGGTCCACGGACGTCGTCTCGGGGTTATACCTTCGAAGCGTGCGTTTCGGAACGGATCAAGTTCGAAGTGGAAGTAGTTGTTCACGTGTCGTAGGGGAAGTAGTGGTACACACGAAGGTAGGTCGAACTTGACGGTTCCGTTACACGGGTCTTCGGCGACGGTAGTGGAAGTAGTGGCACCCGTTCGTTTTCGGGGAGGTACTTGACGAATCCGAGTAACTTAGGGTCGACGGTAGTCGTTCACGTTCATAGTCGCACAAGTTTCCATAGATGTTCGGGGTCACGGCAAGGAACTCGGTGTTTCGGTGCGGTGTAGAGGAAGTAGACGTTCTCGAAACTCGTAGTGGAAGTAGTGGTACACGGTCATCGTGGTACTTGGCGAGTCCGCGTAGTCGTAGACGTTCCAAGGTACTAGCTGTTACATGTAGCAGAACTTGAGGTGCTCCTGTAGCAGAACTTGAGGTGCTCATGGAGCAGAACTTGGGGCGCAGTGGTGGCGTGCTCGAGCAAAACCAACGGGGACAGGGCACCGGAGGAGGAACATCGACAGTTTGGCGAGGCGAAGCAGAGGGCCGCGGGTGCTGGGATTTGGCGATGCAGAAGACCACGGCAGCGACGGCTACTGGCGCGGTGACGAGGAACGGAAGGCGGCAGCAACGAGAGGAGGCAGGCGCAGCGACGGGGAGGTAGTGGAGGCGCTGGTCGCGGAGGTCGATGGAGAGGGCTTGGCGCGGCGGGGACGAACTCGCGGGGCTCCGACGAGTGGCGCGGAGGCAGAGGTGCGGGGCGGAGGAGCTTGGGCGCGGGACGGCGGCCGTTGCCAGAGGCGGGGAGGCCGGCTCGAGGAACTCCTCTCCTCGGGCGCTCGGCGACAGGGGTCTCGCTCCTCTCCTCTCTCTGGTTGGCGGGGCAAGGGAGAGGACGAGAGGACGAGGGTGAGGGGATTGGGAGGATGAGACAGGGGAGGCTGGCGGCGCTGCAGGGGAGATGAGGGAGAGATCGAGAGGAGGAAGAGATGGGCTAGGGTTAGGTGGGGCGCCGACTGGGCCTAGGCCTGGGAGGCTTGGCTGGGCTGCGGAGAAGGATGGGCCGGCCTGGGCCGACTGCTGGAGAAGGCCGTGCTGCGGCTAACAGGAGGCCCAAGAGGCCGACTGGGGGGGGGGGGTCTCTCCCTTATTTCTTTGGCAGAAAAGAAATAGAGAAAAGGAAAAGAAAGAGAGGGTTAGAGAAAGAATTTGCGCATGCGGACAATTTTCTCAGACTCAGAAAAATGAGTTTAATCCAAGAAAATAGGAGTGGGCATGGATGCAAGGTTTAGATTCAAAACATTTGAATTTAATTCAAATGGGTGAATAGGAAGTGGAGGTTTGGAAGGCCCAAAAATGTTGAGAATTTTAGAGGAGCCACAATAAATGGAGAAAGAATTGTTGGCAAAGTTTGAGGCAAGGAATTTAGATAGAAAAATGCATGGAACTTAAACTGCAGGTGTGTTATGGTGATTCCAAAGAATGGAATATTTATAATAGCTCCATAAATATTAGGAGGATATGTTATAAAGAGAAATCACCATGTGAACTCCCTCGATTTAAATGGATCGAAGATCCATGCAATTTATTTAGTTGGGTTTTTATGCAAAGATTTAATGACATGATGGCATGATGACATGAAGCAATGCAAAAATAAAAGAGCAAGCACCAAAAGGAACACACGGCGATCACGAAATAAGGAAGTCTTCTGAAGCGTCGGTCTCGGGGCGTTACAACACTCCACCACTACAAGAGGATCTCGTCCCGAGATCTAGGATGGCACCGGAGAAGAAGCGGAAGAGGAAGAGGTAAAACAAATTGCTTCTTTGACAAACGAGTGAAACCAAAGAACCTTGAGAGGTAGCAAAGCTTGAAGAAATGACACGACAGAGGTGAACAAAATTGAGAAGACTCCGGTAGAAAAGAGAGACAAGGAACACCATGTGAACCTTGAGGTTAATTGACACGATAGATATTTAAACCACTCCGGTTAAAACAAGATAGGGAAGGAAATAAGAATGATATAATTTGGGCAGCACTCCGACTGTAAATGGAAGGAATTGAACATGAACTTGACAAGATGAGAGGATACTCGATGAAACTAACAACACATTTTCTCCAGAACTAATGAAAGAATGGCACAAGGGGTAAGAAAGATTTCAGACAGCACTCCGGTTGAGGAAGGAGGCAAAACTTGATAAGATGAGAGAACTCGAATGAAAACACGACACTCCGGCTAGATGGATAAGAAAGGAAAAATTACATGATCTTGACAAAACAAGATGATTGGTTGAAGAGAGCAACATCACAAAGCCTCCGATAGAAATGAAAGAATGCAATGAAAAGAACGGAGAAGAACAGAGTTGTTGAAAAATCAACAAAGAAAGGATATGAACTTCGTGGGCTTATGGAGACATCTCGAAACTTGAGGAGAAATTCTGCCACTAGCAAAAACATTTGCTTGCTTGAGATCAACGAAGAGATGAAAACTTCTCTTGCCGAGAGGATAGGAGAAATTTTGGATCATTGATAGACACCATAATAGCAATATTCCTTAGGGAAGGCTTTAGGTGAATTATAACCCAATATAACTCCAACAAAAAGATTGATTGGTTGAAAAGATCTCTTGAACGAAACAGAACATGATGGATTTAAATATCTCATTCCTGACAACTTGTGAATCATGAAACCTGAAGGAAATTATCAAGAAGGACATAACACCACCTCAAAGATCAGGAAGAAAAAATATATGCACCTCAAAGTTTGGATAACGATATTCCTGCAAAAGTTCTTTTTGATACTGGTGCATCGCATTCTTTCTTGTCATACCCATTTGAATCGAAGCACAATGTTGACACAGAGATTTTATCCAAAGTTATGCAAGTTGTTTCTCCGGGAAAGCTTTTGTCTTCTAGTTTGGTTGCTCCCGATGTTTCCATCAAGATGGGCGACTATAAATTTCAGTCTTCTCCAATTGTTCTTGGTGACTCGGATATTGATTTAATTCTCGGGATGGACTGGCTTTCTAAGCACAAGGCTCAACTTGATTGTGCTGCCAGGGAAATTCAATTGACACACTCTTCTGAGGATGTGATTATTTTCGCCGCTCGTGATGAAACCATTCGGTTTTTCTCTCTCAATGAGAAGGGCGAATTGAATGCCATCTGTCAAATTCCAGTCGTTTGTGAGTATCAAGATGTCTTTCCAGAAGAGCTTCCGGGTATGCCTCCTCATCGGCCAGTTGAGTTCGTTATCGAACTAGAGCCTGGCACTGAACCCGTTTGCAAGCGTCCATACAAGCTTGGACCCAACGAGCTGAAGGAATTGAAGAAACAGCTCGATGAACAAGAGCGTCTGGGTTTGATCAGACCGAGTTCTTCTCCATGGGGTTGTGGTGTTCTTTTTGTCAAGAAGAAGGATTGCACGAACCGACTTTGTGTCGACTACCGTCCACTGAACAAGAAGACAATCAAGCACAAGTATCCACTTCCCAACATCAATGAGCTATTTGAGCAACTCAAGGGCGCTAAAGTATTCTCGAAGCTTGACCTTCGTATGGGTTATCATCAGATTCGCATTCGTGAAGAAGATATTCCCAAGACAGCATTCAGAACAAGCTTTGGTTCTTATGAATATACTGTCGTGTCTTTCGACCTTGTCAATGCTCCTCCAGTATTCTCTCGGATGATGAATTTCATCTTCAACCCCTATACCAATGAATTCGTCCTGGTGTATCTCGATGATATCTTGGTCTTCTCCAAGAATAAGCAGGACCATGCCAAACATTTGCGATTGGTGCTCGACAAGCTCAGAGAGTATCAATTCTATGCGAAGTTCTCCAAATGTGAGTTTTGGCTCGATGAAGTTCTTTTCCTTGGTCACATCATCTCTGCCAAGGGCATCGCTGTTAACCCCGAGAAGGTGTCCGCAATTGTGAATTGGGAACCACCTCAGCATGTATAGCAGCTCCGCAGTTTTCTCGGTCTTGCAAGCTATTGCCGAAGATTCGTTGAGAATTTCTCCAAGATTGCAAAGCCTCTTTCCAACCTCCTACAGAAGCATGTGAAGTATGTCTGGTCTCCTGAGTGTGACGTTGCTTTCAACACTCTCAAAGAGAAACTTGTCACCGCTCCTGTCTTGACTCCTCCTGATGAATCCAAGCCGTTTGAAGTTTTCTGTGATGCTTCTCTCCAAGGTCTCGGTGCTGTGTTAATGCAAGAGAAGAAAGTTGTGGCCTATACCTCTCGTCAGTTGAAGCCCAACGAGAAGAACTACCCCACTCACGATCTTGAGTTGGCGGCAGTTGTCCATGCATTAATAACGTGGAGACATCTCTTGTTGGGAAGACAAGTGGACATTTTCACCGATCACAAGAGTCTCAAGTACATCTTCACTCAGCCCAACCTCAACCTCAGGCAGACTCGATGGGTCGAAATGATTCAAGAGTACAATCCGAGTATTGAATATACTCCAGGCAAGGCAAATGTCATTGCAGATGCTTTAAGCAGGAAGGCTTATTGCAACAGCTTAATTCTCAAGCCTTTCCAACCGGATCTTTGTGAAGCTTTTCACAAGCCGAATCTCCAAGTTGTTCCTCAAGGCTTTCTTGCCAACCTCATAGTCTCTCCTACTTTGGAAGATCAGATTCGTGAGGCACAACCCCTTGATGCCATGGTGAAGAAGGTGAAACGTGGTATCGACAAGGGTCTTTCCAAATACAAGTGCTATCGCATTGATGACAGAGACACTTTATTCTTCGAGGACCGGATTGTTGTTCCTAAAGGTGATCTACGAAAAGTCATAATGAACGAAGCGCACAATTCCCTCCTGTCCATTCATCCTGGAAGTACGAAGATGTATCATGACCTCAAGCAGTCGTATTGGTGGACTCGAATGAAGCGAGAAATTGCTCAGTTCGTGAATGAATGTGATGTCTGCCGAAGAGTGAAAGCAGAACACCAACGACCAGCTGGTCTCCTCCAACCTCTTGCTATCCCAGAATGGAAGTTTGATCATATCGAAATGGACTTCGTGATTGGATTTCCAAAGTCCAAGCGCGGAAATGATGATATCTTCGTTGTCATCGACAAGCTCTCTAAAGTGGCTCATTTCCTTTCGATCAAAGAATCCATCACAACAGCTCAGCTGGCAGAGCTATACACCTCCAGAATTGTCTCCTTGCACGGCATTCCACAATTGATTTCTTCTGATCGTGGAAGCATATTCACCTCTAAGTTCTGGGACTCCTTCCAGAAGGCCATGGGCACAAACATTCGCTTCAGCACAGCTTTCCATCCTCAAACTAGTGGCCAAGTCGAGCGAGTCAATCAAATTCTTGAAGATATGCTCAGGGCTTGTGTCATTTCCTTTGGCATGAAATGGGAAGATTGTCTTCCATATGCTGAATTCTCCTACAACAACAGCTTTCAAGCGAGTTCGGGCAAGGCCCCATTCGAGATTCTCTATGGCAGAAAGTGCCGTACTCCTCTCAATTGGTCAGAGACTGGTGAACGCCAACTTCTTGGCAATGACTTAATCACAGAAGCTGAAGAAATGTGTAAAGTCATCCGTGATAATCTCAAAGCCGCGCAGTCGCGCCAGAAGAGTTACTATGATAGTAAGCATCGTGATTTGGCTTTCGAGATCGGAGACCATGTCTACCTCCGCGTCTCTCCAATGAAAGGCACTCGTCGCTTCGGTATCAAAGGGAAGCTTGCCCCTAGATACGTGGGTCCTTTCAAGATCGTTGGCAAAAGAGGCGACCTCGCCTATCAACTTGAGCTTCCTTCCAACTTGGCGAACGTGCACGACGTGTTCCACGTGTCACAGCTCCGCAAGTGCTTCAAGACGCCTGAGCGCACTATCAACTTCGAAGAGATTGACCTCCAAGAAGATTTGTCTTATCATGAGCACCCCGTTGCTATTATTGAAGAAACTGAGCGCAAGACTCACAACAAGTCAATCAAATTCCTGAAAGTGAAGTGGTCGCACCATTCCGACCGGGAAGCCACCTGGGAACGCGAGGACCATCTCCGTTCCGAATATCCGGAGTTCTTTCAGTCCTAGATCTCGGGACGAGATCCTCTCGTAGTGGTGGAGTGTGGTAACACCCCACATGTAACTTGCCATTATTTGTAACTCCGACTCTTGCCATTTCCGGCTATGTGTTATGATATTCCCTCCGTGGTCGGGTTTTGTTTTTCGTTTTGCATTTTGTCATGTCATCATGCGCATTGCTTTTGCATACGTGTTCGTCTCATGCATCCGAGCATTTTCCCCGTTGTCCGTTTTGCAATCCGGCGCTCCTATCTCCTCCGGTGCATCCCTCTTGTTTTCTTTCGTGTGCGGGTGTCAAACTTTCTCGGAATGGACCGAGGCTTGTCAAGTGGCTTTAATATACCACCCGGAGACTACCGGTCAAGTTTCGTTCCATTTGGAGGTCGTTATGTACTCCAACGGTTAACCGGGCATCCGCAAAGTCCATTTGAGTGTCCAGCAAAAACCCCCCTCAAAACCAGCCCAAAACCCCTCCATGTCATCTCCATGCTCTAGGTCGTTCGATCACGATCGTGTGGGCGAAAACCGCACCTCATTTGGAGCCTCCTAGCTCCCTCTACCTATAAATATGTGGGCATCCCGAAGTACGAACGCAGTCCAACCCTAACCCTCGTCCCTCTCCGCCGCCGGACACGTCCGGGCGGAGCCGGACGCGTCCACCTCCGCGCCGCCTCCACGTGTCACGTTTCCGTACGCCGCTGCCGCCGAGGCCCGCCCGCGGCCCTCCCGGCCCACGCCGTCGCCGCGCCCCCGCACGGGTCCCGAGCCGCTCGACCTCCGCCTCCGCGCCGGCGCCGCACCGCCCCGCCGCCGGCCGGCCCCGCCACGCCGCCGCCGACCGCCTCCCTGCCGCCGTCGCGCCACCGCTCGCCGGCGACCGGCCTCCTCTCCGCCGACCGCGCCCCTCCGGCCTCCCTCCTCCTCTCCTCTGGCCGCCGCCTCGCCTTCCCTCCATCGCCGCCGACGAGGGCGAGCACGAGCTCGCCAGGCTCGATCCAGATCCGGAGCCCGTACGGTTGACTTTTCCCCCGAGCCCCCTCTATTTCTTCTAAGTATTTTTCTTTTATAGCATATGCCTCTGTTCGTGATGCCATAACTCCTTGCATGTAGCTCCGATTCGCGCGTGTAATATGTCAAATTGTTAGTCTCATGATGCTCTACATTTTGTTCAATGGCACCATGTTCATTAGAGGTCATTTTGATGCCCAAATCTCTGTTGGAAGAGGGCTAGTTGCTGTTATTCTCTGGTTCTTACCAGAACTTGGAGATTTGTCATTTTTGTATCTTTTATTCCGTGCATCTTATGGGCACGAGCTCTACATGTGTTTTGTCGTATGCCATGCCATCTTTCCAAGGGTGTAAGCCATGTATTTTTGTGATCTCTGTGGTGACTAGCACAGGCATGCAAAGTAGGCTCCGTAATGTTTCTGATTTCAGGGACAGTGATTTCTCTAAGTCCTTGTCTGCTGTTATTTTGTTGCCATGTAAACTTGATGCTACAGAGAGATCCATGCATATTTTGGAGATGTTCATTAAGGATGTTTTGTAGATATAGTTGTAGTTGATCCATTCATGCCCTTGTTTGCAATTATGGAGTGCCATAGGATGACTCAATCTTGCTGTACTTTTGCTATAAAATATTTCTGGCAGATTCTCAACATGATATGCAATTTTGCCAAGCTTATTGTAGTTGATCCATACATGCTATGTACTTGTTCTTGCCATGGTTAGCTTCATAAACATGCCATCTTGCTGTAGGTATGCTTGGTTTGTCATGCATTGCTCTGTAGTGAGTGCAACAAGCTCACAAAGAGGCCTACATATTATTATTTCTGCCATGCTCTGTTTTCTGCAAAGTCTGAAACCTGATAACGAAACTTGCTATGTTTACATGCTTGCCATCATATCTTCTTATCCTTTTTGGCTTATGGTCATTAAGGGACTTTTGTCATGTGCATTTAGTAGAACAGTGTCATGTCTTGTTTTGCTATGTTAAGTTCCTGTAGCATGTTGATTTCGTGCTCTGAACATTGCTACCTGATGCTGTTTTCTGCCATGTCCAGTTTTTCACTTAAGTCTGTGATCCTGTTATCTTTTGCATTTTTGCCATGCTTGTTTGAGCTTGATATGTTGTGATCTAGCCGTAGCTCAGTGTTCATCTTTTGTCAAGCATCTCCTTTAGATTACTTTCATATGATTTGTTGCTATGTTGGGGTGCTGTACCATTGTTGCTTGTTGCATTTTAAGTGCCATCATGCTGTTAATCGCAGATTCGTGTCATTCTTGTTTTGCTTGCCATTTGCAAACCGTGCATCCGATTCCGGTGATCTTTATATCGATTTCGACCGAAATCATCTCATCTTTCCAGTGGCATGCTTGGTTTTCCAAGTTACTGCCATGTTCATCACTTTCCTTCCGGAGCACGCATATGCATCGCATATCATATCTCGCATATCATACATGTTTTGCATCATGTTGCTTGTGCATTTCTCGTTGTTGATTGTGGTTCCGTTTGTTTGTGTTCTTGTCTTGGGTAGAGCCGGGAGACGATTTCGTGAACGAGGAACCTGTTGAGTACGCTTACGAGGATCAAGCTTTCGACAACTCTGAGAACCTTGCAGGCAAGATGACCACCCCTCGAAATCACTTCTATCTTTGCTTTGCTAGTTGTTCGCTCTATTGCCATGCCGCGCTACCTATCACTTGCTATATCATGTCTCCCATTTTGCCATGTCAGCCTCTAACCATCCTTTCCTAGCAAACCGTTGTTTGGCTAAGTTACCGCTTTTGCTCAGCCCTTCTTATAGCGTTGCTAGTTGCAGGTGAAGTTGAAGTTTTGTTCCATGTCGGAACACGGATATGTTGGGATATCACAATATCTCTTATTTAATTAATGCATCTATATATATTTGGTAAAGGGTGGAAGGCTTGGCCTTATGCCTGGTGTTTTGTTCCACTCTTGCCGCCCTAGTTACTGTTATACCGGGATTATGTTCCTTGAGTTTGCGTTCCTTACACGGTCGGGTGATTTATGGGACCCCCTTGACAGTTCGCCTTGAATAAAACTCCTCCAGCAAGGCCCAACCTTGGTTTTACCATTTGCTACCTAAGCCTTTTTCCCCCGGGTTTTCGCGAGCCCGAGGGTCATCTTTATTTTTAACCCCCCCGGGCCAGTGCTCCTTCGAGTGTTGGTCCGAACTGAGCAGAGTGCGGGGCCCCCTCCTGGAAACTCGAGGTCTGGTTTTACTCGTAGGATGTCTCATCCGGTGTGCCCTGAGAACGAGATATGTGCAGCTCCTATCGGGATTTGTCGGCGCATCGGGCGGCTTTGCTGGTCTTGTTTTACCATTGTCGAAATGTCTTGTAAACCGGGATTCCGAGACTGATCGGGTCTTTCCGGGAGAAGGTTTATCCTTCGTTGACCGTGAGAGCTTATGATGGGCTAGTTGGGACACCCCTGCAGGGTATTATCTTTCGAAAGCCGTGCCCGCGGTTATGAGGCAGATGGGAATTTGTTAATTTCCGGTTGTAGATAACTTGTCACTTGACCCAATTAAAATACATCAACTGCGTGTGTAGCCGTGATGGTCTCTTCTCGGCGGAGTCCGGGAAGTGAACACGACCTGAGTTATGAATGACGTAAGTAGGTGTTTAGGACCACTTCTTGGTCATTGCTAGATGACGACCGTTCCGTTGCTTCTCTTCTCGCTCTCTTTTGCGTATGTTAGCCACCATATATGCTTATTGCCGCAGCAGCTCCACCTCTTTACACCTTCCTTTCCTATAAGCTTAAATAGTCTTGATCTCGCGGGCGTGAGATTGCTGAGTCCCCGTGACTCACAGATTCTACCAAAACAGTTGCAGGTGCCGACGATGCCAGTGCAGATGATGGCGTCGATCTCAAGTGGGAGTTCGACGAGGAACGTGGTCGTTACTATGTGTCTTTTCCTGATGATCAGTAGTGGAGCCCAGTTGGGACGATCGGGGATCTAGCATTTGGGGTTATCTTATTTTCATCTGGATCTTGACCGTAGTCGGTCTTTATGATTGTATTTTGGATGATGTATGAATAATATTTATGTATTGTGTGAAGTGGCGATTGTAAGCCAACTCTTTATCCCATTCTTGTTCATTACATGGGATTGTGTGAAGATGACCCTTCTTGCGACAAAACCACTATGCGGTTATGCCTCTAAGTCGTGCCTCGACACGTGGGAGATATAGCCGCATCGTGGGCGTTACACCTTGGGAATCTATTCATAGGGGTTGGCACACGTTTTCGTCTTGACTCTCCGGTAGAAACTTTGGGGCACTCTTTGAAGTTCTTTGTATTGGTTGAATAGATGAATCTAAGATTGTGTGATGCATATCGTATAATCATACCCACGGATACTTGAGGTAACATTGGAGTATCTAGGTGACATAAGGGTTTTGGTTGATTTGTGTCTTAAGGTGTTATTCTAGTACGAACTCTATGATAGATCGAACGGAAAGAATAGTTTCGTGTTATTTTACTACGTACTCTTGAATAGATCGATCAGAAAGGATAACTTTGAGGTGGTTTCATACCCTACAATAATCTCTTCGTTTGTTCTCCGCTATTAGTGACTTTGGAGTGACTCTTTGTTGCATGTTGAGGGTAGTTATATGATCCAGTTATGTTCTTATTGTTGAGAGAACTTGCACTAGTGAAAGTATGAATCCTAGGCCTTGTTTCCTAGCATTGCAATACCGTTTGTGCTCACTTTTATCATTAGTTACCTTGCTGTTTTTATATTTTCAGATTACAAAAACCTATATCTACCATCCATATTGCACTTGTATCATCATCTCTTCGCCGAACTAGTGCACCTATATAATTTACCATTGTATTGGGTGTGTTGGGGACACAAGAGACTCTTTGTTATTTGGTTGCAGGGTTGCTTGAGAGAGACCATCTTCATCCTACGCCTCCCACGGATTGATAAACCTTAGGTCATCCACTTGAGGGAAATTTGCTACTGTCCTACAAACCTCTGCACTTGGAGGCCCAACAACGTCTACAAGAAGAAGGTTGCGTAGTAGACATCAGTGACAAACAAGATGGAGTTTCTAGATGGTCATCGGAGTTGGAGCCGACCTGGAAGAACATCCATGAAGGAGCCATACTATTTCACAATATGTGTTTATTTGTGATTGTTATGCTTCTTTGTTTCTATGCATGTTAGAATGGTAGAAAGATCCCTCGTTAATATCAAGCGAATTGCCATCCCCGATGTTGCACCTTCGCACGTCAAGTACATCTAGTAGTGGGCTCATAAAATTGGGGTGCTGCTAGGTGTCCTTGAACTGAAGGGTTCGTGTCGGACATGGACATGCACTGCATCAGGTTAACTTGACAAGGCTATCAAAACGGTTTTGGGCCTTGTGGCAAAGAAGGTTGGGGGCTAGGGTATGAGATACCTTCCCGACCAACAGGAGTCGTATAGAGATACGATTAGCAAGGAGTTGCTTACCAGATAGGCATGTTGTCTAGCAGTGATGCTAAAGCTCACTAGTCGCATGTGCTAGTCGGATCCTGAATCACTGAGAGTTTGCGGAAGGATGCCAACTTCAATGGGAGTATTTCTGTTTAGGCTTGAATTACTCTACATAAACACATTGCTTAGTGATTGCATATTTTCTGTTGTAGATCAACGGCACCACCTGCTCAACCCAACTTTGCATTGAAATCAATTCTGGAAAAGGATAAGCTGAATGGAACAAACTTTACCACCTGGTATAGAAATATGAGAATTGTTCTCAAGCACGATAAAAAGGAACATGTTCTAGAGGATCCACTTCCAGAGGAACCTGCCGATAATGCTAATGCCACAACTAAGAATGCCTACCAGAAACTCGTTGATGAATCAACGGAGATCAGCTGTCTGATGCTGGCTTGTATGGAGCCCGATTTGCAACAGCATTTCGAAAATGTTGAGGCTTACGATATGATGGAGAGTCTCAAGAGCATGTTTCAAACACAGGCTAGGACCGAAAGGTTCAATGTCTGGCGATCCTTGATGGATTGCAAGCTGAAGGAAGGCGATCCACTGAGCCCACATGTGATCAAGATGATCGGATATGTGCAAGCTTTGGATCGGTTGGGCTTCCCGCTCTTGGATGAGCTGGCTACTGATGCAGTTCTGGGTTCTCTTCCGCCCAGCTATGGGACGTTCATCTCGAACTATCATATGCATGGCAAGGATAAGAAGCTCACTGAATTGCATGGGATGCTCAAAGTGCCAGAGCAGGATATTTGGAAAGGCACGCATCAAGTGTTGATGGTGCAGAAATCGGCTAAATTCAAGAAGAGTTGGTCCAAGAAAAAGGCTAAGGCAAAGGGCACGGAGACGGTAACCTCCGTCGTTGCGCCGAAGTCTGGACCAGACTCAAAGACCATTTGCTATCATTGCAAGGAAACTGGTCACTGGAAGAGGAACTGTAGCAAGTGGCTTGCAGAGCATGGCAAGAAGGCCGGGAACGCTGCTTCAGGCAAAGGTACACTTGTTGCATGTGTTATAGACATTTACCTTGCTGACATACCTAGTAGCTCTTGGGTATTTGATACCGGATCAGTTGTTCATATTTGCAACTTGATGTAGGGGCTGGTAAGAACTAGATGTGTGGCACAAGGGGAGATTGACATCAGGGTCGACAACAAAGCAAGAGTTGCTGCGTTGGAGGTCGGCACGATGCAGCTCCAGCTTCCTTCTGGATTTATTTTGGAATTGAATAATTGTTATTACATTCCTTCACTTAGTCGGAACATTATTTCTGCCTCATGTTTGATGAGTCAGGGTTATGAATTCAATTTAAAGGACAATTGTTGTTCATTTTATTTGAATGGTATGTTCCACAGCTATGCACCCATTGTTGATGGGCTATTTATATTGAATCTGGAACAGGAACCGGTCTATAACGTGAATGTCAAGAGGCATAAGCCTAATGAGATAAATCCGACATACTTCTGGCATTGACGGCTTGGACACATTAGTCTGAAACGCATGAAGAAGCTCCATGATGATGGGCTCCTAACTTCGTCCGACTTCGGGTCGTTCGAGACATGTGAATCATGCTTGCTCGGCAAGATGACTAAGTCTCCTTTCGCAAAGAGTTGCGAGAGGGCGTCCGAGTTGTTGGAGCTTATACACAGTGATGTGTGTGGTCCAATGAGCACAACCGCCAGAGGTGGCTATCAGTACTTTGTGACTTTTACCAACGACTTGAGTAGATATGGATATATCTATTTGATGAGGCACTAGTCGGAAACGTTTGAAAAGTTCAAATAGTTTCAGAACGAGGTTGAGAATTAGCTCGGCAAGACTATAAAGCTTCTACGATCTGATCGTGGAGGTGAGTACCTGAGCCAAGAGTTTGGTGATCATCTGAAAAGCCGAGGTATAGTACCTCAGCTCACACCTCCGGGTACGCCACAGAGAAACGGTGTGTCGGAACGGAGGAATAGGAACTTGTTGGACATGGTCCGGTCTATGATGAGCAAATCGGATTTACCCTTGTCATTTTGGGGATATGCTCTAGAAACTTCAGCTTTCACACTTAACAGGGTACCATCAAAATTTGTAGACAAGACACCACATGAGATGTGGACCGGGAAGAGTCCCCGTTTGTCTCTTCTAAAGATTTGGGGCTGTGAAGCATTTGTCAAGCGACTCATGCCAGACAAGCTTACACGCAAGTCGGATAAATGCATACTCATGGGATATCCGAGGGAAACCTTGGGATACAACTTCTAGAACTGCAAAGAGAACAAAGTGTTTGTTGCTCGGAACGGGGTTTTCCTTGAGGAAGAGTTTCTCAGTCGGGAGGCCAGTGGGAGGACGGTCCGACTCGAAGAAATTCGAGTACCACTCAGAGACGGCTCAGCGGGTGATGAGATCATATCGGAGTCAGTCAGGGAACCCGTAGTGGAAGCGGCACCGGAGCCACGGAGGTTGGAAAGATTGCGCAGAGTGTGCGATGTATTGTTGCTAGAAAGTGACGAGCCGGCCACATATGCGGAAGCGATGGTGAGCCCAGATTCCGAGGCATGGCTGGAGGCCATGAGATCTGAGCTAAAGTCCATGGATGAGAATCAAGTCTGGGACTTGGTTGATTCGCCGCCTGGCGTAACGGCCATTGGTTGCAAATGGGTCTTTAAGAAGAAAACCGATGTGGATGGAAATGTTCAGATCCACAAAGCTCGGCTTGTCGCTAAAGGTTATGGACAAGTTCAAGGAATTGACTACAACGAGACTTACTCGCCGGTAGCAATGCTGAAGTCGGTGAGGATCGTACTAGCTATAGCTGCATATTTCGATTACGAGATATGGCAGATGGATGTCAGAACGGCTTTCCTTCATGTAAATTTAACCGAGGACGTGTATATGATACAACCCGAGGGTTTTGTCGATCCGACTAGCACTAGTAAGGTATGCAAGCTCAAGAGATCCATTTATGGGTTGAGGCAAGCATCTCGAAGCTGGAAAATTCGTTTTGATGAGGTCGTCACTGGTCTCGGTTTCATCAAAAGCTAAGAGGACTCTTGTTTATACAAGAAGTTAAGTGGGAGCTTGATAGTGTTTTTGATCTTGTATGTGGATGACATACTACTGATCGGAAATGATGTTTTGATGCTGAACTCGGTCAAGGAGTCATTGAATGGCAAGTTTTCGATGAAGGACCTTGGTGAGGCAATGTATATTTTAGGCATTAAGATCTATAGAGATAGATCAAGGAGGCTGCTCGGCTTAAGCCAGAGCATGTACATAGATAAAGTGTTGAAGTGGTTCAACATGAGTGAGGCGAAGAAAGGGTTCTTTCCACTCTCACATGGTATAAGGCTAAGCGAGACTCAGAGTCCTTCAACATCTGATGAGCGAAGCAGGATGAGTAGGATTCCGTATGCCTCGGCAATCGGATCCATCATGTATGCCATGATATGTATGCGACCCGATGTTGCTTTTGCAATAAGCCTAACAAGTAGATACCAGGCCAAACCAGGTGAGATTCACTGGGCAGCGGTAAAGACTATTTTGAAGTACCTAAGAAGGACTAAAGAGATGTTCCTAGTTTATGGAGGTGAGGAAGAGCTCGTGATAAGGGGTTTCATCGATCACAGTCCAGATTCGTGTACGTCATGAACGGAGGAGCAATGAGCTGGATGAGTTCCAAGCAAGATACGATGTCCGATTCTACCATAGAAGTCGAATACATTGCGGCTTATGAAGCTGTGAAGGAAGGTGTTTGGATCCGGAAATTTCTGGATGATCTTGGTATTTTCCCAGCCTCGGTAAAACCGTTGGACCTTTATTGTGATAATTCTGGTGCCATCGCACAAGTCAAGGAGCCGAGGAATCACCACAAGGTCAGACACATAGATCGGAAAAATCACCTGATATGAAAGATCGTAAAGAATGGTGATGTAGAGTTATGCAAAATTCACAGGGATGCAAATGTTGCAGATCCATTGACTAAGACGCTTCCACAACCCAAGCATGAGGGGCACGTTAGAGCTATGGGCATTCGATGTCTACTTGATTGACTAGTGCAAGTGGGAGACTGTTGGAGATATGCCCTAGAGGCAATCATGTATGATGATATTTCCTATGTGTTTATGAATAAAGATAGTCCTTGGACATTATCAATGATGTGTATCAGCAAGTACGTGACTTGTTTGTGGGACTATGCATTGTATGATGACTATCCTAAAAGGTCCCTAGTCGAAAGGGCTGTGTGGACGTGCAGCCGACTAGACTAGCATATGACACGGTTGATGGATTGGTCTCACTAGCCATGGAGCATTGGATGCTAACCGGATAATATGGACTTGGAAGGTTCTGGCCGGATTCGATGCAGTCGGATCCGAGTCGAGATAAGGTCTGAGTCGGACAGACCCAACTATGAGACGCATCGATATGTCATCTGTGAGTCTCTAGTACAACATACGTACCTGAGCTGGCACATGTACTCGGTTTGGTGACAGACCTGCTTTGGGCTGACCGAACGCTACTCCATGACTAGGTAGTTACAAAGGTAGGTTTCAGGCTTGTCCAGACCCATGCCGCGAGACATGGCCGAGCAAGATGGGATTTGCCCCTCCGATCAGGAGAGATATACTCTGGGCCCCTCGTGTGATCCGACCAGGATAAGCATGGCCATGCGACAAGGATTATGAGATAATCCGGTTTATGGTCGGCATCACGGGAACGAGAAAGATGTCGAGCTAGCACAAGGATGACAATCTCGCCTTGAGCCCGACAACATATACATGTGGCAAAGGGAACAGAGGTGTGACATGTTGTACAGGTTCGCCTAACCAACTTCCTAGTCTTCTTGGTGTTCGGCATGCCTTGTTAGAGGCCGCTGCCAACCGTGCAGTTCGGAGGTGATTCGGACTACGACCAAGCCGGCTTGAACCTAAGGGGTCGCGCGCTTAAGGGAAGGAACCTACAAGGTCAGATTCGAGGACAGTGGTCGGATTTGATCCGAGTTGTATTCGGATTGTGGCCGAGTAGACTTGTGGGCTTTAGGGTCCGTGCATGGCCCAAGAGTTGAGCCCGCGACGGACGCCTATATAAAGTGGAGTGAGGAACACTCATGTGGTTGATCGCTTCGGCGCTGTCACTAGGGTTTGCATGTGTTGCGAATAGCCACCTCCACTCGCCGCCGACTATGTGATCGGACCTAGCAGTCCGCCACACAGTGTTCCTCCTGCACGCGCGGATACCGTTAGAGGCGGTGCACCTGCGCCGCTCCGGCAAACTTGTACGTGGGATCCGACGACCGGCTGTTCGAGGGAGATCGGACGAGGATGAGATGATCCACGCAGATGCGCTGCCCCAACTCTTCTTCCGCTGCACGACACTATGCGTCTAGTGGTAACGATCTGTGATCCATTCCCGTAGCATGTTCCTGGTTGTTCTACGCGTAGGAAAATTTTAATTTTCAGTCGACGCACCCTACCGTAGAACCCAACAATTAGGACCATATATATATCAAGCCATGGAAGCTTTGTAGATCTACGGATCTTAGTTTTAATGCATAATGCAAACAGTGTGGTTAGGTGTTAGACTGCAATCATATGGGTTATGTCCCTGGTTCACACTAGTTGTGATGAATTCTATGTTATGTTATGATGAAATTATCCTTCGTATGATCATGTGGTGTTGTCTAGCTAATGATTATCCTGTTACGATCCTTATCCTTGTTATGACGCCAAATGATTTTTAGTGGGCTTTTTTCACCGTTAATAAAACCCACCTACCTACCACCCACCCTGGAGTGTAAATAAAAAGCACCCCACCCCACACCAATCCAGTTAGAACCCCTCCCCACATACCCTACCCGCCACACCACCCCACTCGACCCCTAGCCGCCATGGATCCAATTCAAGAAGAAATCGCCGATTAAGAGGAGGCACCAACGCTGACGGTGCCCAGGCTGCCGCCCCGAGGGCAACCAGCGTAGAGGGCATGGGCTAGGAGGGCTCTGACGGCCATAGGCTACACTGTGGAGTACAGGCACCAGCTCGCCAACATGATCTTAGGGTTCTGCAATGAAGGAGAGTATGAGCAGTGCTTCCCCAATCACCATAGTCGCACCTATTACCAGATCATCTAGTGGGCGAGAAGGAACGCAGTATTGCTCCACATGTAGCTAAAAGGTAGCGCTGGATGAATTTTCCTTACTCCTGAAGCTTTGTGTCTGAAATTTTTGACCAAGTGTCTCTGCATTCAGTTATCTCTGAAGCTAATCAATTATGTGTCATGTAGCAGACTATGTTCATCAGTCTAATTTTGTTTGTCAATTATCTAGTGTTAGTCAATTATATTTGATGTAGTAAAACTGATGAAGGGATTTAGTTGAATTTGTCTAGTCAAGTCTTGTGTTGTTAGTCGATTATGTCTGATATACCAGAAATGATGATTGCGTTGTGTACTTGCAATCCAATCTTCTGTTGCACTAGTCGAATCTGTGCATCTTGGTCCAACAACATGATAGAAACTGGAAATTAGCTTGCCGAGTTCCAGTTTCATTTGTTCAAAAACTAAAGAGTGACATCTTGGTCCAATAACATGAATCAAGCATAGAATAACCATAACTGCATAATACAATACAAGTAGGTAACATAGTGCATAACACAACACAAATATAAGTAGCTTGTTACATACCACAAACATAGGTAGCATAGTGCATAAGATTAGTTCACATCAAACAAATAAGCATCGGTCTTAGCAGCCTCACCAGTACTTACACACACACACACACACACAGAGAATGTAAAGTAAATATCAACCACTAAGCTCAATGACATCATCCTCTTCACAAATCCCCTTGATCTTCTTCAGCATACCCTTGTGAATTTCACCCACTTTAAGCAGACCAGCAATGGCATACTCCAGCTTCTTATGCTTCTTGATCTCATACCTCTCCTACATCATAGTCTTGAGCTCATCCATAGCAAAAGCTAGCTCTTTTCTTATCCTTTTTCAGGTCATGGATCTCCCTCTTGACCAGATTCAACTCATTCTTGAGCACATCCCTATCCTCTTTCAGCTCATGATTCTCCTTTGTGGTGTTCTTGATCACTTCTCCTTGAACAACATGTCGTGGAATTGTCACGCCAGATGTCCTAGTGTGAGGACTTAGTCGTGGAGCCATCGCAACTAGGTTAGCTTAAAGGGGTTAAACGGGACAAAGGACACAGAGAGTTTATACTGGTTCGGCCCCTTGCGGTGAAGGTAAAGGCCTAATCCAGTTTGAGGTGGTATTGCTTATGTCTCGATTACCAGGGAGCGAATACGCTTGACCTAGCTTTCGACCTATTGTCTCTTGCCCTAAGCCGCCGCCGGGTCGTCCCCTTATATACACTGGTTGATGCCCAGCGGCTTACAGAGTCCTGGCCAGATCATAAACAACGTGTCCGGCCCGGTGACTAATTACACTTGCCTTACAATACAAGTCATACATGTATGGTGGTTTACACCTATGGGCTTTAATAGATCCTTATCTTTGGTCCCCTTGATTTTTGCGCCCATCTATTACCCCTTTCCTTATAAATAGGGTCAGGCATCCTTTTCATTTTCTCCTCTTTCCCTTCTCGTCTTCAACCTCTCTCTTCATGACGCATCTGCATGCCTGAGCACTGCCGCCGCCGAGCTCGTCAGCTTCCTAGACCCTGGCCGCTGCATCGACCTGAACATGACCAGAGAAAACCGCGGCACCTCTCCATTGCTCAGCGGATCCAGTAAGTACCTCTCCTTTCTCTGATGTAGATCTCCACTAGGGTTTCCGAAGTTCTTCGGAGTTCGTCATCGTTCTTCATCACACCTCGGTTTGCTCCTTTTCTTCAATCCAAAAATAACTTTTGAAATATGCGGAAACTGTTTCTGTACCTTCTCTTAATCCCTGAATACACTTCCCAGATACAAAAATCTTGCCAGTATGCTAGTTCCTCCGCTGTTGCGATATTTAAGCTTCGATTTACTTTCTTTTTCCACACAGCGTTAGATCCAAATTAGCTGCTCCAGTCTGCAAAACCTGTTTGTCCAACACTTAGCAGATTTCACTCTTGAGAGATCTTAAATACCCTTATGGTCATGGCGGCTTACATCACCGTTTTATAACTATCCATATGTCATTAGGCCCCGTTTAAGCCGCCAATCTGATTATATATATACTGTAGCGTTTACCTCCGGCTTAACGAATCAACTTAAACCGGCAACTTTTCTTTCTTTTAGGCTTCTTCCCTCACAATGCCGAAGACAGTCACTTCATGTAATTGGGTTCCTTCTATTGTCACCGAAAACACGCTCAAGGACTTTGTTAAAATCGGCTTTTTACCAGCCAAAGACATCTTGCATTGGCGCGTTCCCAAACCAAACAAAGAAAGACCTCACCCAAAGGATGGTAGGTCATTGTTTTTACTGATCACATGAATCGGGACTTCTCACCGCCCGGATCAAAAAATTTCCGAGACGTTCTGCACTTCTTTCAACTCCTTCGTCAAGACATCGGACCCAATTCCGTGTCAAACATCTGCAATTTTCAAGTCTTCTGTGAAGTGTACCTTCAAGAATAACCCAGTGTTGAACTCTTCAGAGAATATTTTTATCTGAACCGGCAAAACGAGTTTACCAACGGACCCAGCTTAGAACTTGGCGGGGTCTCAATTCAACGAAGAAGAGATGTTGTCTTCCCCTATGCTTGCCTACCGAGTCACCCTAAAGATTGCAACCAAACATGGTTCTATTGTAAAGATACTTCTCCGGCTGATGAAAACCCGCTGCCGGGTTATCGTGTCCAACGGCTCGGCCCAAAGCATCATCTTCCTGAAAAGCTCACCACTATTGAATGTGCAAAGCTTGCCCCCACTATTGCAAAGGTCAAGGCCCTGCTGGGAAATGGGTTAACCGGTATTGACTTGGTTCGGTGCTGGGTTTCTTGGTGAATCATACCGTTGAGCCGCCGGTCCGGCTTAATGTGCACTTATACGGGCGGTGCAAAAGATCCACTGCGCCACAGCTCCGTGTGCCTCACTGATGATGCAATCAATGAAATGACAAAGACCCTTCTGAACGAGAGCCTGGAAAGCTGCAGCAAAGTGGGGCTGAACCGTTTTTGCAAACTTAACCCGCCACCAGATGTGAGTCTGTAAATCACTTACTTCACCTTTTCATTCAAATGTCCTATTAACTCAATGTTGACGATTTTCACTGGCTGAATCCGAGTTTTGGAACAAGGAGTATGACCATGAAGCTGCCAAGAAAGCCAGGGCCAAAACGAAAGCCGTCAAGAAAGCCGCCAAGAAGAATAAGAAGAAATTAACTGCTTCCGAGATGCTTGAAATGGACGACAGTTCTGAGTCGGAGGTAGCCCTTGATTCCCTTGGCTCCTTTTTCAACTATCTTATTGACATTGATTATCATCAGGATGACACATGGGACAGTCAAGCGGTCGAAGAAGAGGTAATGATTATTTCCTCCCACTCAGAGCCTTTGCCAAGACAGAAAATTCAACGGGTAACCCGGAAAGTAAGCTTTTCACACCCCTTAGCTCATTTGGATCCTCACTTTCTTTTGAAGCAACAGCTGCACGAGAACCGGCGACAAACTCGGACCAGCGGAGGTGAAGAGTTATCCTCCGGCTTACCAAATACTCCAGCTCCGCGAAAACGTCGAAACGAGATCCTTCCAAATTTAAACTCTTTTTATCCACTGGCGGGTCTCATTCATCAGCCACTTAATTCTTCGGATTCAAATTATCAGGAGGCTTCTCACTCTTTTTTCGGCGACTCATCACAGACCCAGCCGCCGGCTTTCAAAACTGCCCCTGGGTAACAACAATTACTTTTTATTCTCTACCTCCTTATGCTCTTATACTTGTACTGACTTATCATAACCTGTGCAGTGGACAAGCAAAACCTAGCAAAAAGGCAAAGGTGATCAAGCCGGCTGAAGACCCCAAAGTCCATGAACCGGAACAGCAAATTCCAGCATCTGACACCTTTGTGCCGCAACCCCAAGAGCCTGTTCATGATGTTCCACCAGAAATTGCTGACCTATCAAGTGACCATACAAATCCCAATCCTCTGAACACTGAGTCATCAAGCCCAGTTAAACCGTCAGAAACACATGCCGATGATATTGTGATCACTGGCACTGGCTGTAAAGAACCGGGACAACCTACTGTCTTGGCCAAGCACTCCGCAAAAGAGGAGTTCGTTGAAAGGCGGAAAGTGAGATTTGATATTGCTAATTATTCTCAGCTAAATATCAGTGAAGTACTCTCAATCAAGTGCATACCAGCCGCGACCTTGAAATTGACATGGTGAAGCAGATGCATCAGAATATGAGGTATGAACTCCGGCTTGATACATTATGCATACCCTGTCAGCCCCGAAGTCTACTGCGTATGATAAGATTGAATATGTTGTAGACTTAGAATAGCCATGATTTATAAGAAACATCTTTGGTAGAATCCTTGAAAGGCCGGCTTTCACCTTCAAAGTCAAACCAGATCTTTAATGATTAACATTGCATCAGTAGCCCCCAAGGGCCGGTTTAATCAGCATGAATGAACCGATACTTATTCATCATTGTTTATAAATCAAAGCCTACTTGTATAGCCCCCATGAGCCGGCTATGGTCGTTTGCAGTACAACCGGGTCATCATAAAGTAGTAATGAAACACGAGCAATATGCATTAGCCCCCAAGTGCCAAGTGCTCTTGCTTGCAAAGCGCTTGGAACTTATTCATATGAGCCGTTGCATGAAGAATTTTTCAGTACACATTAGCCACCAAGTGCCAAGTGTTGTTGCTTGCAAAAGGCTTGGGACTTTTATGACTATCACCCAAATATGAATATGGTTGCAAATCTGTGCATGTATAGGATGCCACTGCTGAACTTCAATCACAATTGGCTGACACAAAAACCCGGCTGGAGCATCAAGAAGCTGAGACCCGGAAGGCCGACTCAAAATTCCAATTTAGTTTGACTGAAACAGAAAAACTGAAGACCAGCTTTGATACTGAAAGAACTGCCTGGGCTGAAGAGAGGACTGCTCTGATACAGCATGCTGAAAAAGCGGAATCTGATCTTCAAGAGGTGACCACTGAGCTTACCGGTTTAAAACACCATATATCCCAGATGATTTCTGCTACCTTTGGTGAGTAGCTTTTCCAGTGTCAAAATTGAGTCTTTTCTTTCATGTCATAAATCGCCGCTGATCAATCCGCAATTATTACACAGGTCCTAGGAGCAGCAATCTTGGTCAAGACATGCTGGTGAAGCTTAAAGCCGTATACACACTTGTTGAACAGCTATATACCGGAACTCAGCGCACGCTAGCCACGATTTCTCCAACTAACCAGGCCCCCACTCTATTGAATGATGTCTTGAAGAAACTTTCTGTTTTGCCTGCCAGGATTGAAGAGATAAAGCGGTCATCTGCAAGAGCCGGTACCGTGACGTCCTTGAGCCGGGATAAGGCATGGTTACCAGAGCTAGACCCGGCCAAGGTAGCTACTGGATATCCAATCTTGAAAGAAGGTGGCATTCCTTTTGACCAAAAAGACTTTGCTGCCTGTGTGAAGGAAATACGTCCTCTGGCAACTCCGATTGCCGATGAGACAAATCTATCAAAATATCAGCCGGCTTATGATACTGAAAACCAGAAGATGCCTACGCCGGCTTATAAAGTGATGGATCTGATTCCCCCAATCCGTAAGCATACTTTCACCCCTGAAGTTGATCCGTCCGACCTTATAGATGATGAAGCTGAATTCCAAGCCTTGTGTGGCATTGATTGGTCATCACCAAACTTCCAGACAATAGAGGAGGACGAAGAACAAGAGAAGGATGATCCAGAAGCTTCAAGTCGTCAAGGCCAAGAAGATTGATCCGCTGGGCGGTTCAAGTATTTGATCTTCTGAAAAACACTTGATCTTTTTGGCTCACTGAGTCATGTAATAGGCTAGTGAAACTTTGATCTGCCGTGCCATCGTGCACGTTTTGTTTCGCGCAAACTGCTGATCCACTAGTTGAAAAAATGACCACTTTAGGCTTATGATAGCCTTGATTTATGCAGATCAGATTTAGCAATACCCTGCACACAAACAGATCACAAGTGCCCTGGCGGTTTACCGCAGTGCGGGTCATAATACCCTACATAACCACTGGTGACTAAAACAGTTCATAACCAGGGCCGGCTTAATTATAACCATATATAATCAAAAGAAAATATCATACCTGTGATTATACTGCCGGTTTATCATACCGGTGCAGTACGGGTGACAACCCAAAGATTGAACACATAATGCCATGCTTAATTGTCATATACTGCCAGCTTAGCAACACCTTGTACAATAAGGGGTAATATCCCTAGACTTAGAATACAATGTTTCCAAGTAGTTAATATCATCATATACTGGCGACTTATAGCCTGCCATCATGGCGGATTAATAAACTCCGGATATGCTCAAATATGAGCCATAGAGATGAAGGTACATGGGCTGAATTGTCTCAAGCCATATGTTAATACGACGTAAATATATGAATTTGAAAAAATGCTCAGAAAAAGATAACGAATCAAAATCGAGAAAACAAGGCTTTCATAGGCCGCCAAGCCTAAAGCTCCAAGGCTTTCATGGGCCGCCAAGCCACTGAGTTAACCTTTTACACTTTGTGAATCCGACCTCACATGACCGCCGGTTTAACGTTGACAAGTTCAGGGTCTACGTAAGATTGACTGTCAAGAGTTCAGCTTGTCATTCCGGGATTACCCGGGCGGAGTGGCAGATTCTACAAAGCAGGATAACCCGGAAGGTTTTGGTGAATACACCTGGTGTTCCAAGCCAGTTCACGAGGGTAGTAACGCTATGTTCTCTTTGGTGAATACACCTATGTTTGAACAGGAAGCCCCCAAGTGCTTTGTAACCATGGTGTATAAGCCGGACCAAGAGGGATATTCACAGCTATGCTCAATGAGAAGGAAGCCCCCAAGTGGTTTGTGGCATTTTAGCCGAATCAAGAGGGATATTCACAGCTATGCTCAATGAGCAGGAAGACCCCAAGTGATTTGTAAGTGTGGCGTATTAGCCGAATCAAGAGGGATATTCACAGCTATGCTCAATGAGCAGGAAGCCCCCAAGTGACCATCTGTAAGGGTGGCGTATAAGCCGGATCAAGAGGGATATTCACAGCTATGCTCAATCAGCAGGAAGCCCCCAAGTGACCATCTACAATGGTAAAGACTCATTATTATTGGAAACGAAACGACAGAGGCCCTGATTTATCAGGGATGCTGGCTTTATTATGCTTCTTATAATATATACATTGTCAAAATATGTACATCACCAGAACCAATGGCTTCAGGTGTAGTAAGGCCGAAGATGAGCAATATTCCATGGCCGGCGGGTCTCCTCTTCCGACTTGCATGAGTCCTTGTGGTCTCGAATGTCGATAAGGTAGTATGATCCGTTGTTCAGATTTTTGTTGACTGCTACCTCTTGAGCACTGCGTTGGTTTTCCCTTGAAGAGGAAAGGGTGATGCAGCAAAGTAGCGTAAGTATTTCCCTCAGTTTTTGAGAACCAAGGTATCAATCCAGTAGGAGACCACGCACGAGTCCCTCGCACCTACACAAACAAATAAATCCTCGCAACCAACGCAATAAAGGGGTTGTCAATGCCTTCACGGTCACTTACGAGAGTGAGATCTGATAGATATGATAAGATAATATTTTTGGTATTTTTATGATAAAGATGCAAAGTAAAATAAAAGGTAATAAAAATAGCTAAGTGTTGGAAGATTAATATGATGGAAAATAGACCCGGGGGCCATAGGTTTCACTAGAGGCTTCTCTCGAGAGCATAAGTATTACGGTGGGTGAACAAATTACTGTTGACAAATTGACAGAATTGAGCATAGTTATGAGAATATCTAGGTATGATCATGTATATAGGCATCACGTCCGAGACAAGTAGACCGACTCCTGCCTGCATCTACTACTATTACTCCACACATCGACCGCTATCCAGCATGCATCTAGAGTATTAAGTTCAAAAGAACAAAGTAACGCTTTAAGCAAGATGACATGATGTAGAGGGATAAACTCATGCAATATGATATAAACCCCATCTTGTTATCCTCGATGGCAACAATACAATACGTGCCTTGCTGCCCCTACTGTCACTGGGAAAGGACACCGCAAGATTGAACCCAAAGCTAAGCACTTCTCCCATTGCAAGAAAGATCAATCTAGTAGGCCAAACCAAACTGATAATTCGAAGAGACTTGCAAAGATAACCAATCATACATAAAAGAATTCAGAGAAGATTCAAATATTGTTCATAGATAAACTTGATCATAAACCCACAATTCATCGGTCTCAACAAACACACCGCAAAAGAAGATTACATCGAATAGATCTCCACAAGAGAGGGGGAGAACATTGTATTGAGATCCAAAAAGAGAGAAGAAGCCATCTAGCTAATAACTATGGACCCGAAGGTCTGAGGTAAACTACTCACACATCATCGGAGAGGCTATGGTGTTGATGTAGAAGCCCTCCGTGATCGATGCCCTCTCTGGCAGAGCTCCGGAAAAGGCCCCAAGATGGTATCTCATGGGTACAGAAGGTTGCGGCGGTGGAATTAGGTTTTTGGCTCTGTATCTGGTAGTTTGGGGGTACGTAGGTATATATAGGAGGAAGAAGTACATCGGTGGAGCAACATGGGGCCCACGAGGGTGGAGGGTGCGCCCAGGGGGGGTAGGCGCGCCCCCTACCTCGTGCCCTCCTGGTTGATGTCTTGACGTAGGGTCCAAGTCCTCTGGATCACGTTTGTTCCGAAAATCACGTTCCCGAAGGTTTTATTCCGTTTGGACTCCGTTTGATATTCTTTTTCTGCGAAACTCTGAAATAGGCAAAAAACAACAATTCTGTGCTGGGCCTCCAGTTAATAGGTTAGTCCCAAAATAATATAAAAGTGTATAATAAAGCCCATTAATGTCCAAAACAGAATATAATATAGCATGGAACAATAAAAATTATAGATACGTTGGAGACGTATCAAGCATCCCCAAGCTTAATTCCTGCTCGTCCTCGAGTAGGTAAATGATAAAAACAGAATTTTTTATGTGGAATGCTACTTGGCATAATTTCAATGTAATTCTCTTAATTGTGGTATGAATATTCAGATCCGAAAGATTCAAGACAAAAGTTTAATATTGACATAAAAATAATAATACTTCAAGCATACTAACTAAGCAATTATGTCTTCTCAAAATAACATGGCCAAAGAAAGTTATCCCTACAAAATCATATAGTCTGGCTATGCTCTATCTTCACCACACAAAAAATTTAAATCATGCACAACCCCGATGATAAGCCAAGCAATTGTTTCATACTTTTAGTGTTCTCAAACTTTTTCAATCTTCAGGCAATACATGAGCGTGAGCCATGGACATAGCACTATATGTGGAATAGAATGGTGGTTGTGGAGAAGACAAAAAAGGGAGAAGATAGTCTCACATCAACTAGGCGTATCAATGGGCTATGGAGATGCCCATTAATAGATATCAATGTGAGTGAGTAGGGATTACCATGCAACGGATGCACTTAGAGCTATAAGTATATGCAAGCTCAACAAAAGGAACTAAGTGGGTGTGCATCCAACTTGCTTGCTCAGGAAAACCTAGGGCATTTTGAGGAAGCCCATCATTGGAATATACAAGCCAAGTTCTATAATGAAAAATTTCCCACTAGTATATGAAAGTGATATCATAGGAGACTTTCTATCATGAAAATCATGGTGCTACTTTGAAGCACAAGTGTGGTAAAAGGATAGTAACATTGTCCCTTCTCTCTTTTTCTCTCATCATTTTTTCTCTCTTTTTTTGGGCCTTTTTTTATGGCCTCCTTTTTTTTAGTCCGGAGTCTCATCCCGACTTGTGGGGGAATCATAGTCTCCATCATGCTTTCCTCACTTGGGACAATGCTCTAAAAAATGATGATCATCACACTTTTATTTACTTGCAACTCAACAATTACAACTCAATACTTAGAACAAAATATGACTCTATGTGAATGCCTCCGGCGGTGTACCGGGATATGCAATGAATCAAGAGTGACATGTATGAAAGAATTATGAACGGTGTCTTTGCCACAAATACGATGTCAACTACATGATCATGCGAAGCAATATGACAATGATGGAGCGTGTCATAATAAACAAAACGGTGGTAAGTTGCATGGCAATATATCTCGGAATGGCTATGGAAATGCCATGATAGGTAGGTATGGTGGCTGTTTTGAGGAAAGTATATGGTGGGTGTATGATAACGGCGAAAAGTGCGCGGTATTAGAGAGGCTAGCAATGGTGGAAGGAAGAAAAGTGCGTATAATCCATGGACTCAACATTAGTCATAAAGAACTCATATACTTATTGCAAAAATCTACAAGTTATCAAAGCAAAGTATTACGCGCATGCTCCTAGGGGGATAGATTGGTAGGAAAAGACCATCGCTCGTCCCCGACCGCCACTCATAAGGAAGGCAATCAATAAATAAATCATGCTCCGACTTCATCACATAACGGTTCACCATACGTGCATGCTACGGGAATCACAAACTTTAACACAAGTATTTCTCAAATTCAAAACTACTCAACTAGCATGACTCTAATATCACCATCTTCATATCTCAAAACAATTATCTAGTATCAAACTTCTCATAATATTCAACACACTCATAAGATTTTTTTTACTAATCTTGAATGCCTATCATTGTCAAAGCAAACTACCATGCTGTTTTGTAGAACTCTCAAAATAATCTAAGTGAAGCATGAGAGAACAATAGTTTCTATAAAACAAAACCACCACCGTGCTCTAAAAGATATAAGTGAAGCACTAGAGCAAAAACTATATAACTCAAAAGATATAAGTGAAGCACATAGAGTATTCTAATAATTTCCGAATCAAGTGTGTCTCTCTCAAAAGGTGTGTACAGCAAATATGATTGTGGTAAACTAAAAAGCAAAGACTCAAATAATACAAGACGCTCCAAGCAAACACATATCATGTGGTGAATAAAAATATAGCTCCAAGTAAAGTTACCGATGGAAGTAGACGAAAGAGGGGATGCCTTCCGGGGCATCCCCAAGCTTTGGCTTTTTGGTGTCCTTAGATTATATTGGGGTGCCATGGGCATCCCCAAGCTTAGGCTCTTGCCACTCCTTGTTCCATAATCCATCAAATCTTTTACCCAAAACTTGAAAACTTCACAACACAAAACTTAACAGAAAATCTCGTGAGCTCCGTTAGCGAAAGAAAACAAAACACCACTTCAAGGTACTGTAATGAACTCATTATTTATTTATATTGGTGTTAAACCTACTGTATTCCAACTTATCTATGGTTTATAAACTATTTTACTAGCCATAGATTCACCAAAATAAGCAAACAACACACAAAAACAGAATCTGTCAAAAACAGAACAGTCTGTAGTAATCTGTAACTAACGGAAACTTATGGAACTCCAAATATTCAGACAAAATAGGAAGACCTAGAAAATTTGTTTATTGATCAGAAGCAATTGGAATCAATATTTTATCACGCTCTGGTGATTTTTAACAATTATTTTCTTGAACAGAAAGTTTCTGCAATTTTCAGCAAGATCAAATAACTATCATCCAAGAAGATGCTATAGGTTAAACTTGGCACAAACACTAATTAAAACATAAAAACACATCTAACCAGAGGCTAGATCAAATATTTATTCCTAAATAGAAGCAAAAAGCAAAAAACTAAAAATAAAATTGGGTTGCCTCCCAACAAGCGCTATCGTTTAACGCCCCTAGCTAGGCATAAAAGCAAGGATAGATCTAGGTATTGCCATCTTTGGTAGGCAATTCTTCAATGAGACATCTGTCATCCTTAGGAGTTTCTTTATTTTTATTAATTATCAAACTTGTAGGTACATAGCCGAAAAAATCATTTGTAGCAAATGGTTCCTTAATGATAGCAAAAAGATTGGGATGAATACTTATAGATTTGAGATCCGCAGTTTCCTTACTAGAGGATTCACCCTCATTTTTAGGAACATACATAAACTTGGCAATTTTAGTTGGAGGACTTGGAGTATTCTTTACGGAAGAAAAAGCGGTTCCCAAGTTGGTAATGATACCCTCAAGTTTATCGATTCTAGTGGAATCCTGATTTATTCTTTCATTAACTATGGGTTCCTTCTCCTTAATATTTTTCAAAGTGACACCTACTTTAGATCCATATTGGGTAATTTGGTTGTGGATCTTTTTATCCAAATTTTCAATTAACTCTACGGTAGCAACTTTATTTTCAATAATTTCAAGTCTTTGCATTACATGCTCCAAAGTTAACATAGTTCCATTAACCAAAAGAGGTGGTGAGCCAGATAAATCTATCATAGCATTATAAGAATCAAAAGTATGGCTACCCAAGAAATTCCCTCCGGTAATGGTATCAAGGATATATCTGTACCAAGGAGTAGCTCCTACATAAAAATTGCGGAGAAGAATGGAAGTAGATTGCTTCCTGGTAGATCTATTTTGAGCATTGCAAATTCTATACCAAGCGTCTTTTAGATTTTCTCCCTCCCTTTGCTTAAAATTAAGAACTCCATTCTCGGGAGACAACGGAGAAGATAGGGGACTATCCATAACGACAAGCAAGCGAAAAAAGGCAAACGAAAAAGAGAGGGCGAATAAAACGGCAAGGGTGAAGTGGGGGAGAGGAAAACGAGAGGCAAATGGCAAATAATGTAATGCGGGAGATAAAGGTTTGTGATGGGTACTTGGTATGTTGACTTTTGCATAGACTCCCCGGCAACGGCGCCAGAAATCCTTCTTGCTACCTCTTGAGCACTGTGTTGGTTTTCCCTTGAAGAGGAAAGGGTGATGCAGCAAAGTAGCGTAAGTATTTCCCTCAGTTTTTGAGAACCAAGGTATCAATCCAGTAGGAGACCACGCACGAGTCCCTCGCACCTACACAAACAAATAAATCCTTGCAACCAACGCAATAAAGGGGTTGTCAATGCCTTCACGGTCACTTACGAGAGTGAGATCTGATAGATATGATAAGATAATATTTTTGGTATTTTTATGATAAAGATGCAAAGTAAAATAAAAGGTAATAAAATAGCTAAGTGTTGGAAGATTAATATGATGGAAAATAGACCCGGGGGCCATAGGTTTCACTAGAGGCTTCTCTCGAGAGCATAAGCATTACAGTGGGTGAACAAATTACTGTTGAGCAATTGACAGAATTGAGCATAGTTATGAGAATATCCAGGTATGATCATGTATATAGGCATCACGTCCAAGACAAGTAGACCGAATCCTGCCTGCATCTACTACTATTACTCCACACATCGACCGCTATCCAGCATGCATCTAGAATATTAAGTTCATAAGAACAGAGTAACGCTTTAAGTAAGATGACATGATGTAGAGGGATAAACTCATGCAATATGATATAAATCCCATCTTGTTATCCTCGATGGCAACAATACAATGCGTGCCTTGCTGCCCCTACTGTCACTGGGAAAGGACACCACAAGATTGAACCCAAAGCTAAGCACTTCTCCCATTGCAAGAAAGATCAATCTAGTAGGCCAAACCAAACTGATAATTCGAAGAGACTTGCAAAGATAACCAATCATACATAAAAGAATTCAGAGAAGATTCAAATATTGTTCATAGATAAACTTGATCATAAACCCACAATTCATCGGTCGCAACAAACACACCGCAAAAGAAGATTACATCGAATAGATCTCCACAAGAGAGGGGGAGAACATTGTATTGAGATCCAAAAAGAGAGAAGAAGCCATCTAGCTAATAACTATGGACCCGAAGGTCTCAGGTAAACTACTCACAGATCATCGGAGAGGCTATGGTGTTGATGTAGAAGCCCTCCATGATCGATGCCCCCTCCGGTGGAGCTCCGGAAAAGGCCCCAAGATGGGATCTCACGGGTACAGAAGGTTGCAGCGATGGAATTAGGTTTTTGGCTCTGTATCTGGTAGTTTGGGGGTACGTAGGTATATATAGGAGGAAGAAGTACGTCGGTGGAGCAACGTGGGGCCCACGAGGGTGGAGGGCGCGCCCAGGGGGTAGGCGCGCCCCCCTGTCGGTGTCAAAACCGGCGGATCTCGGGTAGGGGTTCCCAAACTGTGCGTCTAAGGCGGATGGTAACAGGAGGCGGGGGACACAATGTTTACCCAGGTTCAGGCCCTCTCGATGGAGGTAATACTCTACTTCCTACTTGATTGATCTTGATGATATGAGTATTACAAGAGTTGATCTACCACGAGATCGTAGAGGCTAAACCCTAGAAGCTAGCCTATGATTATGACTGTTCTTGTCCTACGGACTAAACCCTCCGGTTTATATAGACACCGGAGGGGGCTAGGGTTACACAGAGTCGGTTACAAGGGAGGAGATCTATATATTCGATTCGCCAAGCTTGCCTTCCACACAAAGGAAAGTCCCATCCGGACACGGGACGAAGCCTTCAATCTTGTATCTTCATAGTCCAACAGTCCGACCAAAGTATATAGTCGGGCAGTCCGAGGACCCCCTAATCCAGGACTCCCTCAGTAGCCCCTGAACCAGGCTTCAATGACGATGAGTCCGGCGTGCAGATTGTCTTCGGCATTGCAAGGCGGGTTCCTCCTCCGAATACTCCATAGAAGATTTTGAACATACGGACTGTGTCCGGCTCTGCAAAACAATTTCCACATACCACCATAGAGAGTATAATATTCCACAAATCTAATCTGCTGACAACTTTCATAACGTGACACCACGCCACGGCCCGGTCATTATTCGAACCGTTTTTCTCAACCAGCTACTGCACATATTGCGAGGCAGTTATCTCGGCACGTCTTGTCGAAGCAGAGATCATGTCCCCTCATCACGGGATTCTCATCAATACGGGTATGGGTAACCCAACCGCGCCATCAATCACGGAGTTTGGGGAATAAGCGCGTTTACCAGGCAAGTGGTGAGGCGCAGAATCCCTGCTGCCTTTATAAGGGGATAAGGACTCCCTTTCGCACCAACGCCTTCTTCTTCCCGATTCATTCCCCTCCGCTCGAGCTCCAGCGCCCAAGCGTTCGTCTTCTCTGCCCACAAAGGCATTCCGAAAATGTCCGGATCCGGAGCAGGAGGCAAGTGGATGGCCTCTACCGTCCGGGAGAAGGATATCAAAAAGCTTCGGGAGGCCGGGTACCTAGCCAAGAAAATCAGCCACCGTCTCCCGATGGCGGGACAGATCGTCCCTACTCCGGAACCCCACGAGAGGGTTGTATTCCTCTCTCATTTTGTCCGCGGGCTAGGGTTTCCCCTCCACCCGTTCGTTCGCGGCATCATGTATTATTACGGGATCGATTTTCACGATCTATCCCCCAATTCCTTCCTCAATATCTCGACATTCATCGTCGTGTGCGAGGCTTTTCTCCGCATCTCGCCACACTTCGGCTTATGGCTGAAGATTTTCAATGTGAACCCAAGGTAGTGGGCGGCGAGCACGCCGAGTGTGGGGGCGCTATGGTGAGCAAGATGCCCAATGTCACATGGCCAACAGGTACTTTTAATGATTCCGTCAAAGAGTGGCAACAACAGTGGTTCTACATCACTGAGCCGCGCGGCACGGAATGGGCCGTTGCTCCCGAGTTTCGATCCGGAGCGCCTCTGCGGCTTACATCCTGGCCCAAGAAGGGCCTGAACTGGTCTTCGTCCGACGAACTGTCGGTGCTCCAGACGCGTGTTAAGGATATGGAAGACAAGAACATCGAACTTGTCAATGTAGTCCAGGTGATGTTAGTTCGCTGGATCCTGCCTTGTCAACACCGGACTTGCAATCTATGGTAATTCGATCCGTCCAAGCACCAGACTCTGCGAGAGCTCTTTGGCTCCTTGCACAAAGACATTTGAAAGGTGCTTTCAAGTCCGGCAAATTGTGGCCGGTCTCGGCCGAGGACCGCGGGTACCAACTATCCCGCCCTGCAAGCTCGGTAAGTTATTATATGTTTCATCCGCATAACCCAAGGGAAATGCTTAATGTGTTTTCCTCAACTCCCTTAGGGCCGGACGAAGAAGGCGGGACGAATCCACTGTCCGACCCCGCTGCCCGAAGAACCGGCCGGCCCACTTCTGACGAAGATGCTGGTCCCGACGCCGTACAAGGCACCGAAGAAGAAGGCCGAGAAGGAGGCCAAAAAGACCCGGGGCAGCCTTCGTCGCCGCGGCACTTTGGACACAATATCCGAAGGCTCCAACGCCTGTTCTGCCTCCGAAGAGGGTGAGGAGGAGGAAGAAGACGAATCCCCAGTGGGGGGAGAAAGAAGAGGGCGGCCTCCATACACTTGGAGGCCGAGTCGCCTAAAAGGGGAAATGCTCTTCTTTCGGAAGAGCCCACCGCCGCCGACGACAGCAGCCCGGCGTGGGATTCCAGGGCCCAGCCCCTGGTGAACTCGTGAGTATAAAATCCAAACACATTTATGCGTCCAGTCTCATCATGGCGTCATATTTTGACCCGAGCCATATTTTTTGTAGTCCGGCGAGGTCCCGCACCGAACAATCCTCATCAGAGGACTTGCTGAGCTCGGATGCTATGGAGAGCGGGACGCCCCGGAAGGCCCCTTCCCCGAAACATGCGGATAACACCGAGGCTTCGTCCCAGAAGGACCCCGGCCAAGGAGGGGAGGAAGAGATCGTGAAAGCGGCGCCTGGAGGTCACACTTCAGGGGCCGGCGACATGGGGGAGAAGATTCCCATGGGAGTCATCGGCGGGGGCCATCTTGAATTCGGCTCCCCGCCGGACGCAATTCCGGAGACCAATACATCTCCAGAATCAAGCAGGCGGCCTCCCTCGGCTGGAGGGGGCATGCCTGCTTCACCGGCAATCTCTGTCCAACCAGAGGTGCCGGATGCTTTGTTGACGGCGCTGAAGAGCGCCTCCATCGTCGATGAACACCGTGCCCTTATGGGTGCGGTGATTGAGAATATTCAGTCTGCTGAGAGTGGACTGAATGAAGCCTGCATCAGCCTTATAAGAGGCTTTGGGGTATGTTTTATGAGGTTTCGAAGAATGTCATAGTATGGATAGTAGCCCCTGATACACTGTTCGGTGAAAGAAAGAACCGGACAGAGGATCAAATTGTATGTTCGTAGGAAGACTCATTTGGTGACATCTATCTCCCTTTTATAAGCAGGCGTCTGCCGCGGCTGCTACCTCTCATACTGCTGAGGTCTCCGGACTTAGTCAAAGTCTGGAGCGGACCAAAGAAGAACTTGGCCAGTTGAAAAGGCAGTTGGAAGATAAGCAAGGTATGCGCAAGCCTTGTTCGTGTTTGGTGCGAACGAATTTCCAGTATGATAAAATATGTTCCATGATTTTCTCTAGGGACGATGACCGAAGTCAAGGCTCTTAAGAAGGCTGCGGCCGAGGCCGAGGAAAAGGCAGCCGCCGAGCAGGCTCTTCGTGAGAAGCACGAGGCCAGGGTTATTGAAGCTGAGCAGAAGCTTCACGAGGCCGTTAAGAGATGCGAGACCTTGGAGCAGAGTTTAACGGAGAAAGAATCCGAACTCACCAGGGCTCATCAGGCCGCGCGCGATGCCCAGGGGGAAACCCAAGGTGCCCTGCAGGAGATCGAAGAGGCGAGGAAGATCGCAGCGGGTAGGGCTCTTCTCCATGTAGATCAAATATCTGAGGAGAAATCATTTCTCTAATTTTGAGTTCAGATTTCTCCAGGGGTGTTTACGGAACTGCCCCGCAGCATATCGGATGCCGCCCAATTCTACCGAACCGAAGAAAGGAACACTGCGGATAAGCTCTTCTGGTCGCAGTATTTGGCACCGAATTATCCAGTGCCTTTCGTCGACCAACTGAAACAGCTGATCGAACTGCATAGGGCGGCCGAACTAGCCATGAAGGATTTGATTATCCGGCTATGGCCCACAGAGCCAATTCCAAGCAGCTACTTCGGGCTCGTGAAGCGGCTTGTGAGTGCCTGCCCTCGACTTGACGTCATCAAGCGGTCGGTCTGTATAGAGGGTGCGCGAATGGCCTTCGCCCGCGCAAAGGTGCACTGGGGGAAGATGGATGCTGAAAAGCTGATGACCGAGGGACCGCCAGAGGGGAAGGAGCACCGCAAGTGCGAATTATATTATGAAAGTGTCCTGAAAGGATCCTGCCTTGTGGCGGAGCAATGCAACAAGGACATTATATTTCCATGAATACAATCATGTTGTCCTTTGTAATGTTGAACAAGGTCATTTCAATTATTTATTGCCTATTATATAAAAGTTTATCCTCCTGCGCGGCCGTTTTATATATTAATTATGAGAGTTGGCCAGTCGTCGGCTTCTGCCCCCACGTAGGAAGTACGGGGGTGTTCGGGATAAACCTGATCACTCTTTATCCCAGTTTTGGGTCCTTTGAAGGAGGTGTTCAGCGCAACGAACCAGGTGATCGGACTATAGGGCTTTATCACTCTCACTTAGCCATAGGAGCTTTAGGAAGGTAGGCGCAGCCCCTGGTGTTCGGAGGACCGCACGAGGGGCTCTTATAAGCACCTGATCGGAACAAAAACCGATCCATCACACGCTGCATTGGTTATGGCATGATGCGGGAGAAATCCTTAAAGATTTTACAACCTCTCGAACAGCTGACCAGCTCTCGCCCTGTCATGACAGTCAGTTTTTGGCTTTCTCTACTGAGGTGCTCGTCCGGGAGAACCGGGACACAATCGCAGTAGTTCTCCCTGTGCCGCCTTAGCCGATATAGCGGAACGTAAGGCAGCAAAACATGGGAGCCGGGCAAACCCAACATTTGACCCAAGACATGATTCGGAGCTGATGTATATAATGCTATAAGTTCGGGGTGCCTAACTTCCATGAAGGTGTTCGGACTTTATTGTCGTATTATGGGTAAAACGAAGCCCCTAGCGTATTTAAGGCATATCGCGATGTACGGATGCCATTTGACAAAGAATTTCAATAAGAAATATTAGCAGATAAGCGTTTTATAAATCCACATATTGTGTTTGAATAGTACGTCGATGCGTATGAATACGGGTAATGTGATAAAAAAGAAATATGACTGTGGAACCTGCTGAGACCAGGGGGGAGAAGGTGTGTGCGGATCCGGATTGTAGTCGGATGGTCATCGCGGGGAATATCTAAGGATTCCCTTGCGCGTTCGAGCTGCTTCCATATCGCCAGTCCTGGTCTACGCAAAGTTGAACCTGCAAGGAAAATGTAAAAAATGTTTGTGTGCCGGAGAGCGGTTGAGCCGCGGTATGCGGTCTGTCATGGCCTTCGCCGAAATGTTTAATTGAGTTCTGGACGAGCCGGGCTATCCTGCCGCGAAGTAGTTCGAAGTCCTTTGGTGGTGTCCGGGAGCCTGGCCGTCGACTCGAGGTTCGATTGAAAGGTGCCACTCGTTGCTTCCGCTGTTAGAATAGCGGTATACTCTTTGGTACCGAGGGGAAGTTCGGCCTTGCCATTAACCGTGATGACGCCGCGTGGACCGGGCATCTTGAGCTTGCGGTAGGCGTAATGTGGTACCGCGTTGAATCGAGCGAACGCGGTTCGTCCGAGCAGTGCCTGATAATCACTCTGAAGGTTGCTTTAGTGGGCTTCTTCGTCGTCCGCTTCGCACCTGGTATAATACCTCTGAACGAATTTCTTCGTCGTCCGCTTCCCACTCAAGATGAACACAGTTCGGCCAAGGGCTTCCTGACAAGGAGAGAGACCTTAATGAATTCAGCACGTCGCCCAGGGGCGAGTGCTGGAAGATATCCGCGGAGGAAAACTCCATGATCGGCGCCCAATCGGATTCGATAGGCACGGACGCAGGCGGTTCGGAGCCCGTGGCCGGGGATGAATCCAAGGATCCGGCGACACAGGTCTCGTAGGAAGTGGAGTTAGTATTCGGCTCTATCGCCGCTGAGTGTGCGGCCTCCATGGCAGGGTCCATCCACCCGTCCTCGGACGGCGCGATCTGCTCCCGATCAAGGGCCGGAGTTGCCACAGGGGTGATCTCCCGAACACTGTCCGTCGGCAGAGCTAAGTCATGCTCGTCGTGACTGTGCGGCGCACTTGACATAGGCTCGAATCCGTCAAAGATCAAGTCTCCGCGGATGTCGGCAGTATAGTTTAAGTTTCCAAACCTGACCTGACGGCCAGGGGCGTAGCTCTTGATCTGCTCTAGATGGCCAAGCGAGTTGGCCCGCAGTACGAAGCCACCGAATACGAAGATCTGTCCGGGGAGAAAAACCTCACCCTGGATCGCATCATTGTTAATGATCGAAGGAGCCATCAAGCCTTATGGTGACGGCATAGTGGAACTCTCAATGAAAGCACCAATGTCGGTGTCAAAACCGGCGGATCTCGGGTAGGGGGTCCCAAACTGTGCGTCTAAGGCGGATGGTAACAGGAGGCGGGGGACACAATGTTTACCCAGGTTCGGGCCCTCTCGATGGAGGTAATACCCTACTTCCTGCTTGATTGATCTTGATGATATGAGTATTACAAGAGTTGATCTACCACGAGATCGTAGAGGCTAAACCCTAGAAGCTAGCCTATGATTATGATTGTTCTTGTCCTACGGACTAAACCCTCCGGTTTATATAGACACCGGAGGAGGCTAGGGTTACACAGAGTCGGTTACAAGGGAGGAGATCTATATATCCAATTCGCCAAGCTTGCCTTCCACGCAAAGGAGAGTCCCAGCCGGACACGGGACGAAGCCTTCAATCGTGTATCTTCATAGTCCAACAGTCCGGCCAAAGTATATAGTCCGGCAGTCCGAGGACCCCCTAATCCAGGACTCCCTCACCCCCTACCTCGTGCCCTCCTGGTTGATGTCTTGACGTAGGGTCCAAGTCCTCTGGATCACGTTCGTTCAAAAAATCACGTTCCCGAAGGTTTCATTCCGTTTGGACTCCGTTTGATATTCTTTTTCTGCGAAACTCTGAAATAGGCAAAAAATAGCAATTCTGGGCTGGGCCTCCGGTTAATAGGTTAGTCCCAAAAATAATATAAAAGTGTATAATAAAGCCCATTAATGTCCAAAATAGAATATAATATAGCATGGAACGATCAAAAATTATAGATACGTTGGAGACGTATCACTGACCACAAAGGGTCCTTCCCAAGGTGGGGATAACTTGTGTATATTAGTTTGATCCTGGATAAGCCGGAGCACCAGGTCGCCTTCTTGAAAGGTTCTGGTTTTGACCCGGCGGCTATGATAACAGCGCAGATCTTGCTGGTAAATCGTCGAATGAGCCGCCGCAAGGTCACGCTCCTCATCCAACAAGTCAAGTGCATCCTGACGTGCTCTTTCATTATCAACTTCAACATAAGCCACCACACGAGGAAAATCGTGACGGATGTCACTGGGGAGAACCGCCTCTGCTCCATAAACCATGAAGAAAGGCGTGTAACCCGTAGATTTGTTGGGGGTGGTATTGATGCTCCATAACATAGAAGGTAACTCCTCCACCCAACAACCCGGCGTCCTCTGCAAAGGAACCATAAGCCGGGGCTTGATGCCTCTCAGGATCTCTTGATCGGCTCTCTCGGCTTGACCATTAGACTGGGGGTGAGCCACTGATGACACATCAAGGCGGATATGCTCACGTTGACAAAATTCTTTCATAGCACCCTTGGATAGATTAGTGCCATTATCAGTTATAATACTGTGGGGAAAGCCAAAACAGAAAATCACCTTTTTGATAAATTGAACCGCCGTCGCCGCCTCACATTTACTGACCGGCTCTGCCTCAACCCACTTTGTAAACTTGTCAACCGCCACCAGGAGATGTGTCTTTTTATCCTTGGACCTTTTGAAAGGCCCAATCATATCAAGCCCCCAGACTGCAAACGGCCAAGTAATTGGAATCATCCTCAATTCTTGAGCCGGCACATGAGCTCGTCATGAAAATTTCTGACAACCATCACATTTACTGACTAGATCCTCAGCATCAGCGTGAGCCGTCAGCCAATAAAACCCATGACGAAAAGCCTTGGCCACAATGGACTTTGAGCCAGCATGATGACCACAATCTACTTCATGAATCTCGCGAAGAATCTCATGGCCCTCCTCAGGGGAAACACAACGTTGAAACACCCCTGTGACACTGCGATGATGCAACTCTCCATTGGCAATAGTCATGGATTTAGACCGCCGGGTTATCTGCCTGGCCAACATTTGATCCTCAGGTAACTCGCCCCGGGTTATATAAGCCAGATATGGAATTGTCCAATCAGGAATCGCATGAAGATCCGCCACCAACTGTGCCTCCGGGTTAGGAATGGCAAGATCCTCCTCTGTGGGCAATTTGACAGAAGGGTTATGCAGAATATCCAAAAAAGTGTTAGGTGGCACCAGCTTACGCTGAGACCCTAACCGGCTTAAAGCATCAGCCGCCTCATTTTTCCTGCGATCAACATGTTCAACTTGATAACCCTTGAAGTGACCCGCAATAGCATCAACCTCTCGACGATAAGCCGCCATGAGTGGATCCTTAGAATCCCAAGTGCCAGAAACTTGCTGAGCCACCAGATCTGAGTCACCGAAACACCTCACCCGGCTTAAGTTCATCTCCTTAGCCATCCGAAGACCATGGAGAAGGGCCTCATACTCAGCTGCATTGTTAGTACAAGGGAACATCAACCGGAGAACATAAGAAAATTTATCACCTCGTGGGGAAGTCAAAACAACTCCAGCCCCTGAGCTTTCCAACTATCTAGACCCATCAAAATGAATAGTCCAATATGTTCTATCCGGCTTCTCCTCAGGCATCTGCAACTATGTCCAATCATTGATAAAATCCACAAGTGCATGAGATTTGATGGTTGTACGAGGCATATAATTTAAACCATGAGGTCCAAGCTCAATGGCCCATTTGGCTATCCGACCTATGGCTTCTCCGTTTTGAATGATGTCCCCTAAAGGGGCAGAACTAACCACAGTGATAGGATGACCCAGAAAATACTGCTTAAGCTTCCGGCTGGCCATGAACACCCCATATACAAGCTTCTGCCAATGTGGATGCCGCTGTTTGGATTCAATAAGTACCTCACTGATATAGTAAACCGGCCGCTGAACCGGATGCTCTTTCCCTGAACCCTTCCTTTCCACCACAATGGCTACACTGACCGCTCGGCTATTGGCAGCCACGTATAACAATAAAGGCTCCTTATCAATAGGAGCAGCAAGAACCAGTGGCTCAGCCAATTTTTTCTTTAAGGCCTCCAATGCCTGATCAGCAGCATCACTCCAGACAAAGTGATCTGTCTTCTTCATCATCTGGTACAGAGGGATAGCTTTCTCACCCAACCGGCTTATGAACCGGCTTAAGGCCGCAATATGACCCGCCAGGCGGTTAACATCATTGATACACTCCGGCTTAGCCATAGAGGTGATAGCCTTTATCTTCTCCGGGTTAGCTTCAATACCCCACTCTGAAACTAGGAAACCCAAAAGCTTACCAGCTGGTACACCAAAAACACAGTTGGCCGGGTTAAGCATCATCTTATAAACCCGGAGATTGTCAAAGGTCTCCTTCAATTCATCGATCAGGGTCTCCTTCTTCCTGGATTTCACCACAATATCATCCACATAGGCATGAACATTGCACCCAATCTGATCATGAAGACAATTTTGCACACACCGCTGATAAGTTGCCTGGGCACTCTTGAGCCCAAAAGGCATAGACACATAACAGAAGGCTCCAAAAGGAGTGATGAAAGCCGTCTTCTCCTGGTCCTTAACTGCCATCTTGATCTGATGATAACCAGAATAAGCATCTAAAAAGCTCAAACGCTCACAGGCCGCCGTAGCAGCAATAATTTGATCAATTCGAGGGAGAGCAAAACGATCAGCCGGACAAGCCTTGTTTAAGTCCGTGTTGTCCACACACATACGCCAAGTGCCATTTTTCTTAAGTACCAGCACCGGGTTAGCCAACCACTCAGGATGAAAAACTTCAACAATAAACCCAGTCGCCAAGAGCCGGGCCACTTCTTCACCAATGGCCTTACGCCTCTCTTCATTGAAACGATGAAGGAATTGCTTGACCGGCTTAAACTTCAGATCAATATTAAGAGTGTGCTCAGCGAGTTCCCTCGGTACACCTGGCATGTCAGAAGGTTTCCATGCAAAGATGTCCTGGTTCTCACGGATGAACTCGATGAGCGCGCTTTCCTATTTCGGATCCAAATTAGCATTGATGTTGAACTGTTTGGATGAATCGCCAGGAACGAAATCAACTAGCTTTGTGTCATCTGCTGATTTAAACTTCAATGCCGGATCATGCTCTGTAGTTGGCTTTTTCAAAGATGTCATATCTGCTAGGTCAACATTGTCCTTGTAGAACTTCAACTCTTCTGTTGCGCAGACAGACTCAGCATAAGCAGCGTCGCCCTCTTCACACTCCAAAGCTATCTTCTGGCTTCCATGCACTGTGATGGTCCCCTTGTGACCCGGCATTTTGAGCTGCAGATAAACATAACAAGGCCGTGCCATGAACTTGGCATAAGCCAGCCGTCCAGATAGAGCGTGATACGGACTCTGAATCTTGACTACTTCAAAGGTTAGCGTCTCAGCCCGGAAGTCATGTTCATCTCCAAAGGCCACTTCCAAAGCAATCTTACCTACCGGATATGCCGACTTACCAGGCACCACTCCATGGAAAACAGTATTGGACGGCTTAAGATTTTTGTCTGTTAATCCCATACGACGAAAAGTATCATAGTAAAGGATATTAATACTGTTGCCTCCATCCATGAGTACCTTAGTGAACTTGTACCCTCCAACCTGAGGTACCACCACCAAAGCCAATTGACCCGGATTATCAACCCAGGGCGGGTGATCCTAACGACTCCACACAGTGGGCTGCTCAAACCATCGCAAGTAACGTGGAACCGCCGGCTCAACGGCGTTCACAGCTCTTTTACGGAGCTTCTGGTCCCGCTAGCATAAACTCATGGTGAAGACGTGGTACTGCCGACTATTCAACTGCTTTGGATTACTTTGATACCCAGACTGTTGCTGCTGATTCCCCTGACCAGACTATTGATGATAACCGCCCTGATTGCCTGGGTGACCCTGGAAGCCGGAATTAGAACTGCCGCCACCATAACCCGGACCATGAGAGTCGGAACCTGAGCCGCCGCCCGGCCCATGATTGTTCTGGAACAAATCGGAATTTTTGAACTCCTTCATAATGTGGCAGTCCTTCCAAAGGTGACCGGACGACCTTTCCCGCGTACCATGCTTTGGGCAAGGCTGATTCTGCATCTGCTCAAGATTTATACCTGACCCTCCTGCCCGAGGAGGTGGCTTTCCCTTACGACGCTGACCATTATTCTGTGGGTTGCTATTGGCCACAAAATCTGAATTATTATCGGCCTTGCACTTACCATTGCCCCTCTGACTCGTCGGTTTATGATGTTGGCCCTTGGTGTTGCCACTCTTCTTTCCCTTTCCCGGCTTTTCATCATCGGACTCGGGGTCCTTGGTACTATTAGAGTCGGCATATTTAATTACAGCCGCCATCAGCTCCCCCATGTCAGTGCAGTGGCGCTTGAGCCACCCCAGCTTCTCTTTAAGAGGCAAAAAACGGCAATTCTTCTCTAACATTAGGACCGCTGAGCCGGCATTGATGTTATCCGATAAGTGCAGGATAGCTTTGACCCGACGCACCCAATGGGTTGTTGACTCGCCCTCTTCTTGGGCACATGCATCCAAATCCACAATCAACATGGGTTGCTTGCACATATCTTTAAATTTCTGGATAAATCGGGCTTTTAACTCGGCCCACAACCCAATGGAATTGGCAGGCAGCCCTTTTAACCAAGTATGGGCCGTCCCATCTAGCATCATGGTGAAGTACTTGGCACACGCAGCATCACTGACCTCCAACAGCTCCATGGCCATCTCGTAACTCTCAATCCACGCCTCAGGGGGTAAGTCGGCTGTATAGTTAGGCACCTTACGAGGTCCTTTGAAATCCTTGGGCAGACGCTCATTATGCAGAGCCGACACTAAACACGGTACGTCCGTGGTTCTAGAGGTCACGCCTGCCACCACCGAAGTCGTTGGATAAGCCGGAGATTGTTGATGGGCCACGTACTGAGCCGCCATCTCAGCCTCCCGATGTGCTCTATCCTGATCCATCAGGGCCTGAGTATTAGCACCACCGCGTGCTGGGTCATGCCCATGAGGCTGATCACGGCGTCTATCACTGCTTGAAACTGCCGGTGAGTCAATGTGCCTGCTATAACTCCGGCTCGGGCGAGGGGTTGAGTGAATCCTCTCACGACTGTAAGAATAAGCCTCCTACTTTACTAGTGTTGTCTGAAAAAGTTCTCTAGCCCTCCGTGTTTCAATCACAGCTGGAGACTCGCCTTCATTTGGGAGAGCCGCCAATCGTGTCGCCGCTGCGATCATATTATCCAACGGGTTAGAATAATGACCCGGTGGCGTCGGCACATGCTGTGGTGGGATATTATCCGGACGAGGCGGATCCGCCGCGTGTGGCTAAGCCGGTGCTCCGGTCCTAGGCATGGCGACCACCCGGTTTACCTCTGCGGGTCACTGGTCCCTGCACCCAGTGTGTTGAAGAGGTTCCTCACCTCGTAAACCGGAGGCAGACAACTTCGGTGCCTTCTCCTCATGACTTCATTTGAAGCGTTCTGATCCAGCGTGAGCCAGAAGGAATCAGCCTGGATCCGTTGTGCCTGAGCATCCAGGGCAGCTCGCTCCGCAGTCATCCTTGCGTCCTCAGCCGCCAAATCTTCCTTGGCTTGAGCTATTTCATCTCGCAATTTTGTAACTTCCGCGTTATGCTGAGCTTGATTTGCCGGATTAACCTCTGCCGTTAACAATGTTGTCAAAGTGTCCAATAAGACGGACAAGACCTGAGCCGGCGGGCGCACACGGCCTCCTGCCCCGGCCACCGCTGTCGTTGCTGACCCGGAAATCATTGCCGTCGAAGTTGAAGAATTCTGCCCTGGCTGTGTACCGGCCATGAAAATCGCAACCCGGTTCGGCGGCTCATAGGGGTCCGGAATACTATCGCCATCGGAACAACCCCCAAAGCCTGCCGTCTTGTAGTTGATACAACGAAGCAGTCTCGCCCGTGGACGACTCACCATCAGAATAGATGGCCGTCTCACCACCAGACACGGATCCTTCCTCAATTCCGCCCCATGGATGAATCCAACAAAGGCGCGCTTCACGGCAGGTTGAATCCGGGCGGGTCGTGCACGCTAAGCCGTCTTGATGATGTCGATGCAGATGTCCGGCTCAGGGCCCGGTTCGCCGATCTTGCCGATGAAGACGTGAATTCCACCAAAGGGGACCCGGTACCCGTACTCGATTGAGCCGGCCTCGGGGCCCCAGCCTGCGTCATCGATGTAGAGCTTGGCGCGACGACTCTTGGTCATCCGGCCCACAGCGTATCCTTTGATCCCTTCAAAGTTGTCCTGTAAGAACTCAAAACCACCATGCGCTGGCCCCACGGTGGGCGCCAACTGTCGTGGAATTGTCACGTTAGATGTCCTAGTGTGAGGACTTAGTCGTGGAGCCATCGCAACTAGGTTAGCTTAAAGGGGTTCAACGGGACAAAGGACATAGAGAGTTTATACTGGTTCAGCCCCTTGCGGTGAAGGTAAAGGCCTAATCCAGTTTGAGGTGGTATTGCTTATGTCTCGATTACTAGGGAGCGAATACGCTTGACCTAGCTTTCGACCTATTGTCTCTTGCCCTAAGCCGCCGCTGGCTCATCCCCTTATATACACTGGATGACGCCCAGCGGCTTATAGAGTCCCGGCCAGATCATAAACAACGTGTCCGGCCCGGTGACTAATTACACTTGCCTTACAATACAAGTCATACATGTATGGCGGTTTACACCTATGGGCCTTAAGCCGCCTTTGGGCTTTGGGCCCTTTAATAAGTCTGCTTCATGAAGCGCCATCTTCAACATCTTCATGGGCTTTTCTTTGATGAACCACCATTGGGATAACCCGGCCCCTCCTGGGCGGGTCATACCCAATAGTCATATCCCCAACACAACATGAATGGCCTTGAGATTACTGATCACATACTGCTTGTTCTCTAGCTTCTTCTATAGGGCTACGAATTCCTCTGACATCATTTTCTAGTAATCCTGTTGTTACACCTTTTACATTGTCTCACTCAGTAGCTTGTTCACATCACTAACTAGATTTTTGTACTGATTGTCCAACTGCTTAATATTGTCTTTGAGCTTGAGCACTTGATCTGCATGACCAAGCCCTTCCCGAGTTCTAGCACCCGTGTTCTTCATATTTTTCCCAGAGCTTGTGAAGTGTGATACGTCTCCAACGTATCTACTTTTCCTAATGATTTTCCTCTTGTTTTGGACTCTAATTTGCATGATTTGAATGAAACTAACCCCGGACTGACGCTGTTTTCAGCAGAACTACCATGGTGTTGTTTTTGTGCAGAAATAAAAGTTCTCAGAATGGAACGAAACTTCTCGAGGAATTTATATATATATATATATATATATATATATATATAGGGTCGCGCTATTCGTCACCCTGGGTGAGGAATAGTTATTCTTCACCCCCTCTCTATTTTGACATCAATGCACCGTATTTTTACATTTTGTAAATTTTGTCTTATTTCATACATAAAAAAAGAACGTAAGAAAATATGTACTCGCCGTAAAAAATATTTTATGTTACATAAAATTACAAATGTAAAAACATATTGTAAAACATACATAAAATGTGATTTTTCTGATCTTATAACTTTTTTAGACCAAATTTTACACATTGAATTAATGTGCATGTAACTATTTATATTCTAAACGTAATTTATTTAGGAAGCGATCGTAAGATTACCTCGGGTGAAGAATAACTTATTCTGCATCCTGGGTGATGAATAGTAACACTATATATATATATATATATATATATATATATATATATATATATATATATATATATATATATAAGAATTTCTTGAGTGAAGACCTACCGGAGAGGGGCCCCTGGGTGGGCACAACCCACCAGGGCGCGCCCCCCTCTCCTGGCGCACCCAGGTGGGTTGTCCCCACCTGGTGGCCCCGCAGACCCTGAAACCAACGCTATAAAATCCTATTTTTCCAAAAAAAATCAGGGAGAAAGAATTATCGCGATCCACGAGACTGAGCCGCCGTCACCTCATGTTCTTCATCGGGAGGCCAAATCTGGAGTCCGTTTGGGGCTCTAGAGAGGGGGATCTTCGTTCTTCATCATCACCAACCCTTCTCCATCGCCAATTCCATGATGCTCCCCACTGGGAGTGAGTAATTCCTTCGTAGGCTCGCTGGTCGGTGAGGAGTTGGATGAGATTCATCATGTAATTGAGTTAGTTTTGTTAGGGCTTGATCCCTAGTATCCACTATGGTCTTAGATTGATGTTTCTATGACTTTGCTATGCTTAATGCTTGTCACTTTGGGCCCGGGTGCAATGAACCCAGATCTGAACCGTTTATGTTATCATCATTATATCCATGTTTTAGATCGGATCTTGCAAGTTATAGTCACCTACTACGTGTTACGATCCGCCAACCACGGAGTGACAATAACCGGGCCCACTCCCGATGATGACCGTAGTTTGAGGAGTTCATGTATTCACTATGTGTGAATGCTTTGTTCTGGTTCTCTATTAAAAGGAGGCCTTAATATCCCTAGTTTCCAATATGGACCCCGCTGCCACGGGAGGGTAGGACAAAAGATGTCATGCAAGTTCTTTCCATAAGCATGTATGACTATTTACGGAATACATGCCTACATTATATCGATGAACTGGAGCTAGTGCCATATCGCCCTAGATTATAACTGTCTCATGATGAATATCATCCAACAAGTCACCGATCCAATGCGTACGAATTTATCTTATATTGTTTCTTCTAAGTTACTACTGCTATCACCACTGTTACACTTGCTACAAAATTATTGCTATCACTCTTACCGTTACTGCTGCTACTATTATCAAAACTATCATACTACTTTGCTACTGATTACTTGCTGCAGATAATTAATCTCCAGGTGTGGTTGAATTGACAACTCAGCTGCTAATACCTTCAAATATTCTTTGGCTCCCCTTGTGCCGAATCTATAAATTTGGGTTGAATACTCTACCCTTGAAAACTGTTGCGATCCCCTATACTTGTGGGTTATCAAGACCTTTTTCTGGCGCCGTTGCTGGGGAGCATAGCTATATTTGTTGAGTCACTTGGGATTATTATCATATTATCACTATGAAGAATCTAAAGGATGCTAAGACTAAGATTTATCCCTCAAAGACGAGGGGAGGTAAGGAACTGTCATCCAGTTCAGCTTTAGATTCTCCTTGTGTTACGAGTAAACTTGCAACACCACCACATGCAATAAATTCTAATATGTCGCAAGTTATTGATGATGCTACTTCTACTATGAATGATGCTTATGATGATGCTAGTACCTTGCTTGATAATGATGATGTGCCACTTGGTGAATTTCTTGATGAACAAATTGCTAGAGTAATACAACATGATGTTGTTGAATCTGATGATGAGCTTGAAACTGAAACTCCTGAAACGCCTGCTAGAACTAGCCTTCCTAGATATGAGTTGCCTAAGGTACCAGAAGGTTATGTTATGAATGAGGAGACAACTAGAGATCTTGCTTGTAAGGATAGAGATGATCTAGAGAAATTACTATGCAAGTATAAAGAAAAATCTCTGAATGCTAGAATGAAATGTGATCTTAAGTTTGCTACTTCACCTATCTTTATTGATGACAAGGATTATGAATTCTCTGTCGACCCAGAGTTAATTACTTTGGTTGAATGTGATCCTTTCCATGGTTATGAAACTGAAACTGTTGTGGCACATCTTACTAAGTTGAATGATATAGCCACCCTTTTTACCCATGATGAGAAAACTTGCTATTACTTTATTCTCAAATTATTTCCTTTCACACTAAAGGGTGATGCTAAAGCTTGGTACAATACTCTTACTCCTGGTTGTGTGCGTAGTCCCTAGGATATCATTTATTACTTCTCTGAAAAATATTTTCTTGCTCATAAGAAACAAGCTACCTTACATGAAATATTTAACTTTCTGCCAACTAAAGAAGAGAGTCTCCCACAAGCTTGCGGGAGGCTTTGCCTGATCATCCTCTTAAGAAAAATGAAATACTTGATATCTTCTATAATGGACTAACCGATGCTTCTAGGGACTTCCTAGATAGTTGTGCTGGTTGTGTTTTCAGGGAATGAACTTTTGGACAAGCTGAGGAATTATTGAATAACATATTGAAAAATTATGATGATTGGACTCTTCCTGAACCACCGGCTAAACCCACTCCAAAGAAGAGGGGTATATTATATCTCAGTCCCGAAGATGTGCAAGAGGCAAATAAATCTATGAAGGAAAAAGGTATTAAAGCTGAGGATGTTTAAATTTTACCTCCTATTGAAGAAATACATGGGCTTAATACACCACCACCTAAGGTGGTAGAGGTAAATTCTTTAGTGAAATTCAATGATAATGAGAATCTTCACAATATGCATCCTAGCCAATGCCATTATGTGTTTGAAAACTATATTAGAAAACAAGATCACTTCAATGCAAATGTTATGAAACAATTGAAATATAATTCTGATATGATTGCTCGCTCGAATGACTTGTTATTTAGAATCTCAAATGATGTTAGAGGTGTTGGAAAACATGCTTCTATGGTACAAACTCAGTTAGAACAAGCTGCTAAATCTCAAACAGAATTACTTGATGAAATGAATAATTATATACATGACTTTACTGTTAGAGTTGCAACTAGAGGAGGTAAAATGACCCAGGAACCACTTTATCCTGAGGGACACCCATAAAGAACTGAACAAGATTCACAAAGAGTTAACACTGATGCACCTAGTCCTTCTAGAAAGAAAAATAAAAATGATAGGACTTTGTATACTTCTAGTGAACCTGAAATAGAAAAACCTACTGATAATGAAAATGAAACTTCTATCTCTGATGCTGAAACTCAATCTGGTAATGAACATCCACCTAGTGATAATGAAAAAGATAATGATGAGGTTCATGAAGACACTCAACCAAACAATGAAAAAGAACCAGATAATGATGTTGAGATAGAACCACCTGTTGATCTTGATAACCCACAACCTAAGAATAAAAGATATCATAAAAGAGACTTTGTTGCTAGAAAACACGGTAAGGAAAGAGAACCGTGGGTTCAAAAACCTATGCCTTTTCCACCCAATCTAGCTAAAAAGAAAGATGACGAAGAATTTGAACGCTTTGCTGAAATGCTGAGGCTAGTCTTTTTGCGTACTCGCTTGACTGACATCTTAAAAATGCATCCTTATGCAAAGTATATGAATGACATCATCACAAATAAGAGAACGGAAGCTGAAATCTCCACTATGCTTGCTAATTATATTTTCAAAGATGGAGTACCTAAAAAACTTGGTGATCCGGGAATACCAACCATACGCTGCTCCATCAAAAAGACTTATGTGAAAACTGCTTTGTGTGATTTAGGAGCTGGTGTTAGTGTTATACCTTTCTCTTTATATAAAAGACTTGACTTGAATAAACTCACACCTACTGAAATATCTTTGCAAATGGCTGACAAATCAACTGCCATGCCTATCGGTATCTGTGAGGATGTGCCCGTTGTTGTTGCTAATGTTACTATTTTGACTCACTTTGTTATGCCCGAGGATGACAACATGTCGATTATCCTTGGTAGACCCTTCTTGAATATTGCAGGGGTTGTTATTGATTGCAATAAAAGCAAGGTCACTTTTCATATCAATGGTAATGAGCATACGGTGCACTTCCCGAAGAAACAATTCCAAGTGAATGGTATTAATGTTATTGAAAAATCTCCGACAATCACTATTGGAAGTTTTCAAATACCTCTACCTACTGTCAAAAAGAAATATGAAATGCTTATTGTTGGGGACATTCATATCCCCATTGAGGTAACTTAGTGATTTACAAAAGTTCTTCGATTTCATGCTAATCGAAAGTGGTTGTTAATAAGACTTGATCAACCTTATTAATGGATCATTTTTGAAAGGTATGAAGTTGATGAATTTAGTAAGCACTACCTTCTGTCCTTACTTTTTGTTTTTTGTTTTTATTAGTTAAATAAAATAAAATGCCATGTTTTGTCTGCTTTCTGAATTTCCCGTGCAATAAAAATGACCCAAAAATAAAAGTTCTCAGAATGCCCTGAAAATTTAATACGATTTTTTCTGAACATTTTTGAATTTCTGGTGCAAATAATATCAGTGGGAGGTGCACCAGGTGGGAATAACCCACCTGGGCACGCCAGGACCCCCAGGCGCGCCCTGGTGGGTTGTGGTCCCCACATGGGCCCCCTCACTTATCCCTTCATCCCACATCATCACCTACCTCCAGAAAAAAAAGTCTCCATTGCTCTCTCTTCCATGTTCTTGCTCTCAAACCCGCGGATTTTGTTGGGGAACGTAGTATTTCAAAAAAAAATCCTATGATCATGCAAGATCTATCTAGGAGAAGCATAGCAATGAGCGGGGACAGTGTGTCCACGTACCCTCGTAGACCGAAAGCGGAAGCGTTTAGTAACGCGGTTGATGTAGTCGAACGTCTTCGCGATCCAACCGATCCAAGTACCGAATGCACGGCACCTCCGCGATCTGCACACGTTCAGCTCAGTGACGTCCCTCAAACTCTTGATCCAGTTGAGGCTGAGGGAGAGTTTCGTCAGCACGACGGCGTGGTGACGGTGATGATGAAGTTACCAGCGCAGGGCTTCGCCTAAGCACTACGACGATATGACCAAGGTGTGTTTCTGTGGAGGGGGGCACCGCACACGGCTAAAAGATCAACGTGTGTGTCTATGGGGTGCCCCCCTCCCCCGTATATAAAGGAGGGAGGGAGGAGGCCGGCCGGCCCCTAGAGGCACGCCCCAAGGAGAGGAGTCCTACTAGGACTTCAAGTCCCAGTAGGATTCCACTTGGTGGAAGGGGGAGAAGGAAGGAGAGGGAGAGGGAGAGGGAAAGAGGGGCCGCGCCCCCTCCCCTAGTCCTATTCGGACTCCCCTTGGGGGCGCACCACCTCCTGGCTGCTGCCCTCTCTCTCCCCTAAGGCCCACTAAGGCCCATTACTTCCCCGGGTGGTTCCGGTAACCCCTCCGGCACTCCGGTTTTATCCGAAACTATCCGGAACACTTCCGGTGTCCGAATAACATGGTCCAATATATCAATCTTTATGTCTCGACCATTTTGAGACTCCTCGTCATGTCCATGATCTCATCCGGGACTCCGAACAACCTTCGGTACATCAAATCACATAAACTCATAATACGAATCGTCATCGAACGTTAAGCGTGCAGACCCTACGGGTTCGAGAACTATGTAGACATGACAGAGACACATCTCCGGTCAATAACCAATAGCGGAACCTGGATGCTCATATTGGCTCCTACATATTCTACGAAGATCTTTATCGGTCAAACCACATAACAACATACGTTGTTCCCTTTGTCATCGGTATGTTACTTGTCCGAGATTCAACCGTCGGTATCACCATACCTAGTTCAATATCGTTACCGGCAAGTCTCTTTACTCGTTCCGTAATGCATCACCCCGCAACTAACTCATTAGTCACATTGCTTGCAAGGCTTATAGTGATGTGCATTACCGAGAGGGCCCAGAGATACCTCTCCGACAATCAGAGTGACAAATCCTAATCTCAATCTATGCCAACTCAACAAACACCATCGGAGACACCTTTAGAGCATCTTTATAATCACCCAGTTACGTTGTGACGTTTGATAGCACACTAAGTGTTCCTCCGGTATTCGGGAGTTGCATAATCTCATGGTCATAGGAACATGTATAAGTCATGAAGAAAGCAATATCAATAAACTAAATGATCATGGTGCTAAGCTAACGGATGGGTCTTGTCCATCACATCATTCTCTAATGATGTGATCCCATTCATCAAATGACAACACATGTCTATGGCTAGGAAACATAACCATCTTTGATAAACGAGCTAGTCAAGTAGAGGCATACTAGGGACACTTTGTTTGTCTATGTATTACACATGTACTAAGTTTCCGGTTAATACAATTCTAGCATGAATAATAAACATTTATCATTATATAAGGAAATATAAATAACAACTTTATTATTGCCTCTAGGGCATATTTCCTTCAGATTTCGATCTCTTTGCTCGAAGCTCCATTTCCGAAACTGTTTCGGGGGATTGTTGCTTGGTATGTGACTCCATCGTTTGTCCAATTTGTTTTTGTTTTAGTTATATTTTGAATAATTAGCTACTCTTGGTGCTGCTGTAGATGAGCTTGCGTGTTGAATTCTAAGAGTTCTAAGTAGTTTGAATGCTTGCTATGGCTTCTATGTATCCCTATGAGTAGTTGGTATCGTTTTTGTGAAGTTTTGTTGAGAAAATTTTGTGGGCTAATAAATTTCAGAATTTTGTTCATAGGAAAACCATGAATATCTTTAGGAAGTTTGGCTCTATGAAGAACTCCAAGGGTGTGATTGGGGAGTCATCTGATAGTGATCTCCATCCTCGGAGGTTGGCGGAAGTATGGCCGTGTGTATGGCCGCACACCCCGTTCCTGGAGGAGGCTGGAATCCTTCAAGAGTTCACCAATATGCTGCTAATGCCGGCCTCACCGAGTTCATCGTAGATGAGTGTGACCAGCATCAAATCCTCACAAATATCTTTGTTCAAAGTTTTACTTTCCTGCCTAGGAATAATCCTCCTGAAGTAAGCTTTGATTTTTATGCTGAAAACCATGAGATACTACTTACTGAATTTTGTGACATATGCATGATCCCTTCTAATGGGAGCTTATCCGAGCCTAGGCCGGCTGGGTTTGAGATCTTTTATCATACTTTGACAGTGGGAGATGAGAGAGGGGTGTCGGCTACCACTACCGTTGTCTTGCATTTTCCTTATGTTCATTACTTTGCACTTTTCATTACAAAATGCTTGCTTGCTAAGGAGAAGGTAGGTGCACTTAGTTCACCAGACCTTGCTATTTTATGTCGCGCACTGGAGGCCGACAACACTTATAGCTTGGGGGCTATTGTGTCTCGCCGCCTCCACCTTAATAAAATCTCAGGGTAAAATACATGGTGGGATTTATGCTACTCGTTTGGCGGCCCACTTCAATGTTGGGATACGCCCTCATGATTATCCTCTGACCAAGGTTTACCTAGACCGTGCAGCCATGGATCACCACCATTTTACTGATATCAAATCTCCTCACATCCCTATTCCATATAACCTGGTTTTTAGTGTGAGGACTCGTGATGTTATTCCATTGTCTGCTCATGCTTTGTTTGATTCTGTTGCCAGGGCGGATATAGGATTATGCCTGAGGACATCACCACCTACCGGAACGCTCAGGCTGCTGCGGAGGCAGCACATGAACTCAGCAGTGGGATGAGTGGATGCCCGCTCCTCAGCACCCCTACTACCATCCAGACTACTGATTGACTACCAAGTTAGGCCAAAAGCCTAAGCTTGGGGGAGTACGTATTCTCACCGACATTACATTCATGTTCACACATATCATTTCATTTGTTGGTGTTCACAGTTTTTCATTGTATCATCCATGCTTAGATTTATTTTCTTGCCTTCTTCTTGTGTGTTTGAAAAACTTTAGAAAAACCAAAAAAGTTGTAGTAGTTTACTTTCTATGCATGCTTCGTAGTATCATTAAAAAGAAAACCCAAAAAGATTTCCTTGTTCCTCTTTTGCTTGTTGGGAGCTTTCCCGTGTAAATAGTTTTTTCTCATTTTTGCTTTTCCCTTTTATTTGCTTGTTCTAGAAAACCAAAAACTCCAAAAATATTTCAGTGTGTTTCTCTGAATTTCTTTTCTTTTTATTCGAGTTGTACCGAGGAGAAGACCACGATGAAAATGTTGAGTGGCTCTCATATGTATAATTGTTAAACTAATAAAGAGCACATTTTACCTTGTCTTCTCCTGTTGAATAAAATGTTTGCAGATTCCAGCTTAGTCCACGGCACTCTTGCACTATTATTATTTTTATATCGCTCGATCGTGCAAGTGAAAGGCAATAATGATGATATTCGATGAACTGGCCGTGGCAGAGAGAAACGGGTATGAACTCGACTTGTCCTTTTTGTGTAAATATGTTTAACCTAGTACCCATGATTCAGCCCATTATGATTAAACATGTTTGCAATGACAATTAGAGATTATAGTTTCTCATGCCATGCATAAGTAGCTAGGAGTGGATAATGATTTATCTTGGATATCAACATTGCGTTAAAATGATTGTGATGTAGTATGATGATATGGTATCCTCCTCTGAATGTTCGAGTGGCTTGACTTGGCACATGTTCATGCATGTAGTTGAATCAAAACCAACATAGCCTCTATAATATTTATGTTCATGGTGTTCATATCCTACTCATGCTAGTGTCCAATGTTACTTATGCATAATGCATGTTTATGACCGTTGTTGCTCTCTAGCTGGCCGCTTCTCAATCTATTTACTAGCCTTCGCCTGTACTAAGTGGGAACTCTGCTTGTACATCAAAAACCTTGAACCCAAAGTTATTCCAGATGAGTCCACCATACCTACCTATATGCGGTATTACCATGCCGTCCTAAGTAAATTTGCATGTGCCACCTCTAAAAACTTCTAAATTATTATCCTTTTTGTGTGCCTCGATCGTTCATGGAACGACAGGAGGTGGTCGGTATCTTCCATGCTAAGCGGGTTATTCTTAGGTCAAGTGTTTATTCACTCGCCATCGCACGAGAAAAGGGCGGTAATAGGGATGCCCAGTCCCAAACTGCAAACATGAAAAAGAGTTAATCTCCTAAATAATCAAACAAAAACTCCCAATGGAGTCAAAACCTTTACTTTTATCGCTTGGGAACCGCCATAGCATGGAAGATATTGATAACTGATGGTCGTGAAGTAAATGATAAGGGTGCATGTCTCAAAATATCATTTATCTCTGTTTTAAAAACTTGAGCTCTGGCACCTCTGCAAATCACTGCTTCCCTCTACGAAGGGACTATCTATTTACTTTTATGTTGTGTCATCACCTTCTAAAACAAGCGCTAGAACCTAAGAGCACAGCTATCATGACTTATGCATTGTGTGTAGCTAATGTTGGGTGCATCATGACTGGATCTTTTCTACCATGAATTACAATGTTTAGTCGCATTTATGTTATTCGGTATCAGAAAGGGCTAGCGTGATACCACTATTGTCATATTATATCATGGTTGTTTTGACAACGTGTTGCTATTTGAGATATCTTATTATTGCTCGCTAGCTGATTATGTCATTGATATGAGTCAATATAATCTTTAAGAGTTATTGTAGGCATGGTTAGTTATAATGTTGGCTGAAAACCTGGGTGCTGTTTAAGCTTATTTATGCAAACAAGAGCAAAAGAGTTTGTAAAAGTTTTTCTTTTTCACTTTCAGTTTATCAACTGAATTGCTTGAGGACAAGCAAAGGATTAAGCTTGGGGGAGTTGATACGTCTCCAACGTATCTACTTTTCCTAACGCTTTTCCTCTTGTTTTGGACTCTAATTTGCATGATTTGAATGAAACTAACCCCGGACTAACGCTGTTTTCAGCAGAACTACCATGGTGTTGTTTTTGTGCAGAAATAAAAGTTCTCCGAATGGAACGAAACTTCGCAAGGAATTTTTATATAATATATAAGAATTTCTTGAGCCAAGACCTACCGGAGAGGGGCCCCTGGGTGGGCACAACCCACCAGGGCACGCCCCCCTCTCCTGGCGTGCCTAGGTGGGTTGTCCCCACCTGGTGGCTCCGCAGACCCTGAAACCAATGCTATAAAATCCTATTTTTCCAGAAAAAATCAGGGAGAAAGAATTATCGCGATCCACGAGATGGAGCCGTCGTTACCTCCTGTTCTTCATCGGGAGGCCAGATCTGGAGTCCGTTTGGGGCTCCGGAGAGGGGGATCTTCGTTCTTCATCATCACCAACCCTTCTCCATCGCCAATTCCATGATGCTCCCCACCGGGAGTGAGTAATTCCTTCGTAGGCTCGCTGGTCGGTGAGGAGTTGGATGAGATTCATCATGTAATCGAGTTAGTTTTGTTAGGGCTTGATCCATAGTATCCACTATGTTCTTAGATTGATGTTGCTATGACTTTGCTATGCTTAATGCTTGTCACTCTGGGCCTGGGTGCCATGAACTCAGATCTGAACCGTTTATGTTATCATCATTATATCTATGTTTTAGATCCGATCTTGCAAGTTATAGTCACCTACTACGTTTTATGATCCAGCAACCCCGGAGTGACAATAACCGGGCCCACTCTGGGTGATGACCGTAGTTTGAGGAGTTCATGTATTCACTATGTGTTAATGCTTTGTTCCGGTTCTCTATTAAAAGGAGGCCTTAATGTCCCTTAGTTTCCAATATGGACCCCGCTGCCATGGGAGGGTAGGACAAAAGATGTCATGCAAGTCCTTTCCATAAGCACGTATGACTATTTACGGAATACATGCCTACATTATATCGATGAACTGGAGCTAGTGCCGTATCGCCCTAGGTTATAACTGTCTCATGATGAATATCATCCAACAAGTCACTGATCCGATGCCAACGAATTTATCTTATATTGTTTCTGCTAAGTTACTACTGCTATAATCACTGTTACACTTGCTACAAAAATATTGCTATCACTGTTATCGTTACTGCTACTACTATTATCAAAACTATCATACTACTTTGCTACTGATTACTTGCTGCAGATAATTAATCTCCAGGTGTGGTTGAATTGACAACTCAGCTGCTAATACCTTCAAATATTCTTTGGCTCCCCTTGTGTCGAATCTAAAAATTTGGGTTGAATACTCTACTCTCGAAAACTGTTGCGATCCCCTATACATGTGGGTTATCAAAGTGCCTTTTTCACGGATTCGGGACACTCCTTGTCAATCCAATGAATAAAACCACAGTTGCCCACCTGCAATAGCAAACAATTGAAAGCATTTTAACAGTCGACCATGAAAAACTAGCAACTACATAACTGAGCTACAATGTTCCACAAACACTACATGGCATAACTGATCTACAATGTCCCACAAACACTACTTAGCAGCCAAAATGCATAACTATAACATGTCCAAATATAGCACAACATAACTGAATTGTTCCACAAAAACTGTGCAACGCATAACTGAAATATATAGTAGGCATTTGCACACAACACTAAGTCCAGCTTATATAGCTTAACTGACAGACAACATCCAAAGATACCACAAGAAAATTAACACACAACACTAGCTCCAACTTATACCAGTCATAGACAACACTAACTGAACAAGCATCTCCAAAACTACACAATTTACAAAAACTGTAAACACATCAAAGATTATTAAAGATGAAAAATAGAAGGATTAAAAGATAGGAAAAATGTGCTTACTTCCTGACCATATCCATAGAACCTTCTTCTAGTGAGGCAACCTTCAACTGCTACCAATTTCTTGGCAATTTTTGGCTAGTAGCAAAGGGCAGGGGCCTCCTCATTCCCCATAGAGCTCTCAAAGTCAGAGTATTCTATGGCGATAGGGGCCTACATGCAGGTCAAAATGAATGAAAATGGTCAAATCAACTGGATTTGGTCCAAATCGCCCCCAATCGAAAGATCCCCAAATCCCACCAAGAATCCTAACCCTAACCGATGAGATCGAGTACATAGGATGCTTACATTTTAGTCACTCCTCCATGGAGTCCTCACTTCTCTCTCCATTATTCCAGAACATCAAGGTGATGGCGGCGTCTCGGAGGTCGCGACGGAGGAATAGAGAAGAGCGCACAAGAGAGCGAGAGCGAGAGGTGTGTGAGAGAGAGAGCACGCGGTTGATTCCCTAAAGGGAAATGTTTCGACCGAGCCGGTATCGACCGACCGTTAACGAATTTCCATCACCTCTGTCGCCACATGGGAGGTTTGCGATGTCAAAATGTGCTCAAAAAATACTCGGCGCTAGTTTCCACTATGAATTCTTTGTGCGATGATTTTTGCCATGAACTATAAAGTAAGTGTCGGCGTTCTGGGAACGGGGGTCCCCGGACTTGCCTGCCTGCAGCCCACGGCGTGGCTAAGTCAGCGGGCCGTACAGCCCATCTTCATCAACAAGACATCCAAGACCCTCGCGAGGCGGACGACGCAAGACCTCCCCAGGAGTGGCCTAGCCAGGCGGGCTCACGAGGAACGGAGATATCAAGGCGGGGCAAACCTCACGAGGCTCTCGTGACGTGAGCCATGACGATTGGCACTAGGCAGGCCCCAGCGCGCGCAGCGCCCTTGTTTCCTCTTTGGTGCTAAGGAGGCAAGCGCAGGCGAGGAGTACCGAGGCATCGGGAAAAGGTTGCCATATCCGTGCAACGAGACCAAGACCAGCAGGACGGCAAGGCAGAGGTCATCGTGGAGCCCAAGACGGCGTCACCACTAGAGCCTTTGGCAGGCGAAGACCACTTTTTTCAAGATAGCTTGTACTAGCTGTCCCCCTTCAAATTTTCCCGCCGTTGTTGGCTCCCTTCCCGCTCAATATTTGGGAAGAGGACCAGGGCCTATATAAGTAGAACCAACCACCATAGTAGAGGGGGAGCTCGACTAAGCCAAAGGCATCTCAACTTGATCTGATCCGATCGAGTCCTTACTCACACAAGTTCGGCAAGCACAAGAACACTTCAACCTCAGGAGGCTGTTCTTCCCCTTGTACTGTTCATCATCAGCCCAAGAGGCAATCCACCACCACACACACTGGAGTAGGGTATTACACCACAACGGTGGCCCGAACCAGTATAAATCTCGTGTCTTTTGTGTGTTGCGAGTTCGTCGAGTTCGTTCGCGAGATCTTAGCGAGCAAGGGTGTGGATCGTTAGGAGGGAAAGACTTCACGCGCACCCCAGAGTTCGAACCTTAAGGGTTTGCCGAAACCCCACATCCGACATTTGGCGCGCCAGGTAGGGGCGCGCTGGAGCTTCTTCTCCGCCGGTCGACTTGCCGATGCTCTGCGGCCATGATGTCCGGCGACCCAAGGGCCGACTCCGACTACTAGGCAGCCTGCCCAGCCCGGGCGGCGCCGCCCGCCCGTGAAGACCTCGACCCCGCGCTCCAGGCGGCACGAGCGCCGTCCAATTCTGCGGGGCGCGGGCGACGCGGCCAGGCGTCGTCCACCCCCACTCCACAGCAAGTACGAGCCGCTGCCAGAGCAGCAAGCCACGCCGCGGCGACGGCGTCGCACTCGCGGCGGGAGCAAGCAAACATGCGGGCACCACTCACAGTAGCGAGGGAGCTGCTGCGGTGCCAACTGTTGGAGAGCGGCCGGGACGCGCTGCTGGAACGCGTTGCCGAGCTGCTGGATGTGGCGGCCTCGGGAGCGCCGCCTTTCTGCTATCGGCTCCCTTCTCAGGCCGTTACGGGGCCTCATGGCGGGCCTCACCGCAACCACGCACCGTCAGGCGCGCATGGGGGCTTCATCAACACCAGCGCGGCCGGCGCCGCCGGGGGCTCCGCCGCCCCCATACCGCCCGCGACAAGCACGGGCACAAGCGTCGCCCCCCATGGTCCCGGCGAGATGCCGCGCTACTATCCTCAGGACGCCACGCTGGGCCGAGCAACATGGAGTGTGGGGCACTACGGCGAGGTGCTCGGGGTAACAGCCCCGGAAGCCTACGTGCCCCTCATGATGGACCAGGAGTACACACCGGAGGACGACCCCGGCTCGTTCGTTGGAGAAGATTGGGAAGAAGGGGCGCTAGGAGCGAAGCCTTCCAGGAGCCGCCGGGGAACCACCACGATCGTGTCGGCAGCCACAACTACAGGGTACCACTAATTTCTCAGGAGCAGGCTTACGCTAATCGTGGGCCACAAGTGAATCAGGTCACGGCGTCGGTCGACGACCCCGGTGTAGTAGCATCCTTTCTGCGGGGGGAAACACGCTGGGGGCTGCGCGGGGGGAGCCAGGAGCAGGCCCCCTCCCCACGCCGCGCGAAGCCGAGTGACGTCCGGAGGTAGGCCCTCTGCCGGGGAGGCCTCGACAACCCTTCCCCCGGCAGAGGACCCGTGGTCGCCGAGGGCGCCGCTGGCGTCCCCTTTCCCTCTTTTGTGTCGTCCTGGTAGCCGGTCGGCTCAAAGGAGGTCAAGGGTGGTGCAAGGCGGGGCCCTCGTCTGGCAATATGAAGCTCGCTGCCCGTGACACTCTCACGTAATAATGAGTTGGGGCTGTACACGCCCCACAGTCTCAGGGGTGCTGGCCTCAGGCCTTGGGGCTCCCTCCCACACCTAGTGGCAGCACTTAGCTCCGCGCTGCTGAGAAGACTTGAAGACCAGAAGACTAGACTAGGCGCCGGACGCGGCCTTTCGTTTCGAATCTCTTTTTCTGTAGCCTTGCTTTCTGGATTTGGATTTAAGTTGAAGTCGAGTTTTTATCGATGCGCGCGGGGGTGCCTTTTCTCGTTCGAGCAATTTCTGGCTTTCTGGATCTCGTTTTGCCAGGGACTCATGTCCGTCGTCTTCCCCTCACGAGCTCCTCGCGAGTGGGACTGCACGAAGCGCACGCGCACCAGCGCTGCAACTGGTGCTCACCTCTTGTGGGGCCCCTTCTGACGGGGCAACAAGCTCCCCAGGACTCTCAGAAGCTTGTCGCCTCGCGACCCAGCTCGAAGCCGACGCTGACTAAGGTAAACCACGACGGAAAACTCGCCCCTAGATTCACGAGTTCACGAGGGCACATATTCAATATCGCATAGGGAAGTGAAAGCTGCAACTTGCTTACATGAGGGGCTCCCCCTCTCACAATGTTCTTACAAGTTCTCCAAGGGCCACACCCGAGTTTTGCGTACAGGGTAAAATGACAGGAGAACATGGGATCAGCTAGAAATGTCACTCGCTACATGACCCTCGGACACATCACTCGCGTCATCATCATCTTCGTCGACACCGTCGCCGCCTTCGGCGACGCCCCCATCGCCGTCGTCAACCACGTCGCCTTCGTCTGCGACGACCACCACCGCATCATCCTCCGAAGTGAAGGCCCTAACCAACGCGTCCACATTGTCCTCAACCCAACGCGCCAGGTCGCCCCGGACGGCCATGGGTATGGGGGTGATGGCGGCGTCGAAATCAAAGTTGGGGTTGGCATTCAGAAGGTGGCTGAAGACATGGGAGAAAGCGCGCTCAAGCAGGCCACGACCCCTCTCCTCCACAAGCTGGCAAGCTTTGTCAGATCGGGCCTCCAGGCGCGTCACCACCTCAGTGAAGAAGGACAGGTGGCTGGCATAGTCATTCAAGTGAGGGCCGGTGCATCCTCGTTGCAAATATGGCCCAGGGCAGTATTGGCCCTGTTCCGGAGATCCTGAAGCATGGGGGCATGCTCGCGCTCCAGCGTTCGTTGTTGGAGCACTTCCTCCCTGTTTTGCCGTGCGACGGCCTCAGCGTCATCAACCCGCTTGTGAAGAGAAAGCAGCTCGGCGCGGGTGGAGGCCAAGTCCGCCTGCGCCGTAACCAGGGCGGCGGCCGTGGCCTCCGCACGCCTCTCAGCCTCATCCAACCTGGGCATGAGGGCAGCGGCCCTGCCCGCATCCTCCGTACCCGTGAGCTTCAACTTCAAGTCGTACCTACCCTCCAGGTCTGCGCGAACCTCGGCCACCCGGCGGTCGACTTCCTCCTGGACCCTAGCCTCGCGAGCCCCGACGGCATCTTCTGCTTGAGCAACTTGACGCTCCCTCATCTCCAGTTGTTCGAGCACGAGGCTGCGCTCCACGGCTTCCAGGGCCAGTGCCTCCTCACGCTTCCGGACCTCCTCTTCCTCCGCGGGCGTCCCCCTCAGCGATGCAAGAGCGGCTCTGCGCGCCTCCACCTGCTGCTCAAGGGACACACTCCAAGCCTGGAGCTCCCACGCGCGCTTCTCCGCAGCCTCGCGACGGCGGTCAGCCTCGCGAGCCTCTTCCAAAGCTCGCGAGCGGGCTTCACGGGAAACCTTGAGGGACGCCTCGGCCTTCGCATTCTCAAGGTCACGCTGATAGCAGCCGAGGTTGATAGCCACCCTCAGCTTGCGCCGCTCCTCCACCAGCCGAAGACCCTCAGCCTCAAGACGCGAGTCAACACCCGCGAGCTCTTCACCAAGTCGGCTCATTGCGCCCATTGCCTCCTGGAAGAGCTCATGGCGGACTATGCTCTGCCCGCGCTCGAACTCGAACGCACGACCCGCCTCGTCCACCGCCTTGGGGGCTGCGGGCGGGGTATCAAGCGGCGCGCCACCTCTCGGCAGGGGGCTGGGGGCTGGCGCTACACCTAACATCAACCAGTCCTCGCGAGGAGCCCAAGCCAATTGGGGCTCACTGCTTGTACAGGAACCAAAGATCGGAGCCAACTAGCTGCTGTCCAAGACCAAAGGAGGGGATTTGGGCACGCCCGCCAAGCTCCACACTAGACCGTAGGGGATGAGCGACCAAGCCATGGGTTCAGTGCGCCGGGAAGGCAAGAGCGCTCCTTCAAACAACCCTGCTCCAGAGGCTGCAAGCGGACCCGGGGTGCTCAAGGCCGATGGGGGAGTTGAGGAAGGAGGAGGCCGCTTTTCAGAAGGCGTAGCCGCCTCGACGGAAGGAGCCCTGAAGAACTGACGCCAGGAAATGGAAACAGCACACAAGAAGCCATAGCGATACGGTACTTACACGTCGACGGCGATGTACTTCCTTCGTTTCAGTGGCCCAAAGATGTTGTTGCCGCTCGGGGACCCTTTCCTCTTGCGGAGCTCCTCGAAGTCCACGCAAAGCCGACCGAAGCGATGGACATGGCAGCCAGCGCGGGGCGAGGCTAAGGAAGAGCTCGGAGGAACCATTTCAGGGGTGCCCGGCTGCGGCGAACAGTCGGGGGCCATCTCACCACAACCTCGCGAGGCATCCGGGGCCTTGGCCTCGGGAACCGCGTGCTGCGCCACCTCAGCAACCGATGCCTCGTGAGAGCAATCGCGAACTCCCGAAGACGACGCCCCAGGATCACCACACGGCATGTGCTCCTCGGCACTTGGGCCACCCGCCTCCTTCGGAGCTCGCCCCCCTGCACCCTCACTCAGGGCGAGCTCGACACCGGCGGCGAGGAAGGGAGCCACGACGGCAGGATTCTCGCGGGGCCCCACCAGGCCGAGCGGCCGCAGCCCCCACTCATCGAAGGGAGGCATGCTCTCTACAAATTCATTCTTGTTCTTGCAGCGATACAACAGGCAATTCTTCCCAGGCAGTTCGGCCGGCAAAGGGACGCCCGTCAGGACCTTGAGCACTGTTTGCCGCGTCCCGAGAGGGAGCCCAGACTCCTGAAACCTCATGTGGTCCTGACTCTTGAGCAAGGTCCACATCGGGCGGGAGTGGCGCTGAAGCGGAGCAACCCGGTGTTTGACGAATTCCTTCACCACCATAGGCGCAGTCACGCCTCGCTCCTTCAGCTTCCCCAACCTGAACCAGACGGGAGCGAGTCGGGGGCTCGTGAGCTTCTGATGGCCCCAGCCGAAGTTTGGAACAACAGGCCCCGCCGGAGCTTGGAGCAGGGGGCTGAGCACGCCGGCGTCAACAAACACCCATCGTGTACGGAACTCACTCATGGATGAAGGAAGCTCGAAGTCAATCCCCGCGCCCGCCGTCGTGGCCACGGCCTGGAAGCTCACGCACCATGAGCTTTGCTGAGGGTCGATCAGATGCAATGAGAAGAAATGGCGGAAGAGGGCCACAGAAGGGGCGACGCCCACCATGGCTTCGCACACGAAGGCGAAGACGGCGAGAAGAGTCACTGATTAAGGGTCAAGATGCAGCATGTGGATCTGATAATGCTCGAGCACCGCATTGAAGAAAGCAGAGAAGGGATGAATCAGGCCAGCCCAAAGGGCATCTATGAAGATTGGGATTTCAGTGGCTGCCCGCGCCATGCGAGTGTGAGACGCAGGCCAAGCCACCGTCTCTCCACACTCGTTGAAGCTGGAAGCAAGCATCGGACGCACCTTGTCCATGGCCTCGTTGTTGAGCACTCAGGATCGACCTAGCGCCGGCTCGACGGCCGGAGGAGCGCTTAGCGGAGACAAGGGCTTCTTCCCCTTATCTGCTTGTTTCGGCGACATGGCAACGAAGCGGGCGGAGGACAGGTCAGATTGGAGAAGAGAAACAGAGTCTCGAGGAAGCAGGGAGATTGGGGAAGCGAGGCGCAGATGACGGAGGGATAACTGTGTAAGTTGGGGGGCCGCATAGCCAGGTGGATTCAAAGGCTTCGTGGGGAAGCGGAGATGCCCACGTCCAATCAACCGCCACGTGTCAACTGCGGCCGCAGGCTTTTGGGGCCCGCGGTGCTTCGTACTTGACCCTTGGCTTCGCCGCAAAGCCAAGCCCGAGTGCACCTTGGGCCCGGGGGCTACTGTCAGCGTTCTGGGAATGGGGGTCCCCAGACTTGCCTGCCTGCGGCCCACGGCGTGGCTAAGTCAGTGGGCCGTACAGCCCATCTCCATCAACAAGACATCCAAGACCCTCACGAGGGGCCAAGCCTTGCGAGGCGGACGACGCAAGACCTCCTCGGGAGTGGCCTAGCCAGGCGGGCTCACGAGGAGCAGAGATATCTAGGCGGGGCAAACCTCACGAGGCACTCGTGACGTGAGCCATGATGATCGGCACGAGGCGGGCGCCAGGCGGGCGCCAGCGCATGCAGCGTCCTTGTTTCCTCTTTGGTGCTAAGGAGGCAAGCGCAGGCGAGGAGTACCGAGGCATCGAGCAAAGGTTGCCATATCCGTGCAACGAGACCAAGACCAGCGGGACGGCAAGGCGGAGGTCATCGTGGAGCCCAAGACGGCGTCACCACTAGAGCCTTTGGCAGGCGAAGACCACTTTTGTCAGGATAGCTTGTACTAGTTGGCCCCCTTCAAATTTGCCCGCCGTTGTTGGCTCCCTTCCCGCTCAATATTTGGGAAGAGGACCAAGGCCTATATAAGTAGAACCAGCCACCATAGTAGAGGGGGAGCTCAACTGAGCCAGAGGCATCTCAACTTGATCTGATCCGATCGAGTCCTCACTCACACAAGTTCGGCAAGCACAAGAACACCTCAACCTCAGGAGGCTGTTCTTCCCCTTGTACTGTTCATCATCAGTCCAAGAGGCAATCCACCACCACACACACTGGAGTAGGGTATTACACCACAACGGTGGCCCGAACCAGTATAAATCTCGTGTCTTTTGTGTGTTGCGAGTTCATCGAGTTCGTCCGCGAGATCTTAGCGAGCTAGGGCATGGATCGGTAGGAGGGAAAGACTTCGCGCGCACCCCAAAGTTCGAACCTTAAGGGTTTGCCAGAACCCCACATCCGACAGTAAGGGTTTTGTGCTAATGGGGCAACTACTGTGCTTTTTCTGTTTGCATTTCACTCTGGTTTATGACGATGATTGATATTTTCTAGTCTCTATCTTTTTTTAAAATGAAGGCACAAGAAGTTTCCAACTTTAAATTAATAAAGCCAACAAATCAGGCAACATCCAACACAAACCAACACAGACAAGTTTGAGATTCTAGTCTCTATCTCTCTCTATCCCTCTCTAATATTAATATTTTTCTTCCTTTTTTCTCGTCCCATCCTCCACGACCCTATCCATCAGCTCATTCTTGTTTCCGTCTTCCCACAATCGCAACTAAACAACCGCCCCATGGCCCCACCTATCCAGACCTTCTTGGCACCTTCAGTTCTCTCTCCTACCGCCTCATGTCCTCTTATCGTCTTCACGCTGCCTTCCATTGCTAGATGTTGTTGCCCTCCCCCTCCTCTTCCTACAATGGCTTCCATACACATGATCTCATCCCTCTCCAACCCAAGCAGTGTAGCGCTGGTCTCGCACAATCCCTCTACCTCCACGCCGCCTTCCGTTGTTCGATCAATGGGTGCCGCCATGACAATCACATATCCCACCTCTATGTCTTAGGTTTGGCGGTTGACGATGAGTTAAGGAAGGCATGTGCAGGAGCGGCTAAGAGGGGCACGAAGTGGCAGAATCTGGGGAGCCGTTCAAGGGGACAAGGAGGAACTCATGAATTCCTGGCTCAGTCTGCCTGACCAGCTCGTTGCCACACTCGCAAAATGTGGAACCATGGGTGTGCGATGCGCTAGGGTGTCCGCCAAAGTCCTCCTAGCTTGATCCACTTGCACCCAAAGCTTACGCATGAGGAGTAGGACAAGGGGTATAGCGAGGTAGAATCGTAATTGAAAAGTCCCTGGTGTGTCTGACAAGAACTCCTCGTTTTTTCCTATCATACTAGCTGGAGGATGGATGATCTTTATGAAACGAAAACTACTTTATCTTTTGATCAAGGTTGTAATCAGGCCATCCCGATCTCTCGAAACACAAATGATGCCTCTCCTGATCCTGACAAACACAAAAGGCAGGTTTTGCTTGCCGTTACTTCATGTTGGTCCGCATGTTGTTGTTGTTAATTAGGTCAACTCCAATGCGCCAACGCAAATGAGAGCATATTTTGTCCGCTTTTTGTCCATTTGGGTTGGTTTATTAAGCGACATCCGCCCCATCCGTGTTTGGGTGGTCAGTGTGCCCAACGTGACGATGCATTTTCGTCTGTGCGGTTAGTATGCGGCCATATTTTTGCACCTTTTTTGCAGACATATCAAAAACATTGCTCGCATAATTCATAACCAAATAAAAATATCATAGTTTTATAACCAAATAAAAATATCATAGTTTGCAATGGTTGCCAAGGTGAGCCCACATATGCTCAACCAAATCATCCTGTAGTTGAATGTGAGTTGCCTAATCACACATTTCATGTTCAAATTGGTAAACTTTGCAAATGTTGTCGATCCTCTATGCTTAGGCACAACATTTTCACCCTAAAATTATACGCCTGGTCAACGATTTCATCATCCCGCTCATCCTCTATGATCATGTTGTGCATGATCACACAAGCAGTCATCACCTCCCACAACTTCTTGGTGCTCCAAGTTCTAGCAGGATACTGAATGATGCCTCATCGAGATTGAAGAATACCAAAAGCACGCTCCACATCCCTAGCACTCTCTTGTGCTTGAGCAAATCTCTGCCTCTTCTCTCCTATCGGGTTGGGGATTGTCTTCACAAGGGTAGTCCACTGAGGATAGATACCATTAGCTAGGCAGTATCCTTTGCTGTAGTGGTAGCCGTTGGTCTCAACATTGACCTCTAGGCAGTTGCCTTCTGCAAGCCTTTTGAACACTGGAGAACGCTGAAAGCACATTGATATCATTGTGAGAGCCGGCCATGCTGAAAAAAGAGTGTCAAATCCAGAGATCTTGTGAAGCCATGGCCTCAAATAATGCAATACAAACTTTCACATGCCCCTATACTACCCTTGCCAAGCAGATGAACAGTTCTTCCACTTCCAATGCATACAATTTATGCTACCAAGCATCCCCAGAAAGCCCCTATCTGCATTGATCACCAACAATCGGGTTGTATCTGCAGCAGTTGGCTCTCCCAAGTACGTCGGGCCAAACACTGCTACCACAGCCTTGCAGAACCCGTACATGAATTCTAGGCATGTGGACTCACTCATGCGTACATAGTCACCAATAAGATCACCGAGTATTCTGTATGCAAGCTTCCGAATAGCTGTAGTGCATTTCTGATAAGAGGAGAAGCCAACCTTTCCCAAGTCATCCTCCTTGCGCACGAAATAATCATCGTATGCCACCACCCCTTCCCGAATACGATTGAACACATGTCTAGGCATCCAGAAGCGCCATCGGAACAACTTGTGTTTGAAGAGTCGGGAAAAGGACGTGAAGTAGTCTTCCCAGAGTAGTTAGTGGCCTCTCTCTCTCTATCTCTCTCTCTGTTGCGACTCAACGCTGCAGCATGCCCTGGGATCGAGCCGCAACACATTGGTTGTTGCCTAGCAATGTGTTCATGGATGACCAAAGTAGCAACCACAAACTCCTCATCGTCCAAATCGAAAATGAAGTTGTTGAAAAAGTACTCAGCGCCACTATCCATTTGTACCTTGCGGGCAGAACATCGAACACCTTACGGGCATGGTGGAAGAAGCCAACCGGTGAAGAGCCCTCTCCCAGACCAGGCAGCAGGCCTGTCGGCATGAAGCCGACCGTGGCGACGACCGTCGAGCAAGGATGGCGGGCTTGGAGCATTGCCGGTGGCGACGAGAGTGGTGTGGTCATGGGGGTGCTACAATGACGGCGAAAATAGGCCACTAATGCCGGCAAGAGCAGATGTCGGGTGCAGCATGTTGCTGGGGGAGGTATGTGGGTGCGGGGGTGGCCTGGCAGCGTCCAACCGGAATGAACTGTGTGATGGCGGCGAGGGTGAGGTGGCTGCGTGTCTAGGTTGTGGATGGAAGAGGGGGAGAATGGTCAATTTTCCACTGAATAGTGGGCCAGGTGGAGAACATGGGCGGGCGTCGCGCGAGTCCACGCCGACGCAAACTCGGCCCAAATTTGAGCCTGAAATGGGTCGCACGTGGACAAAAAGCGAACGATCGTCCATTTGAGTCGGCGTGTTGGGCCGTGATTTGTCTCTATTTCGAGTTTCGACCCAAACGGATGCGCGCAGATAGAATGCGTCAGCGCGTTGGAGTTGCCTTACTCCGGGTTTGTTGATAATGTTATTTCTTCATGTTCAACTTTTAATTTTCAGTATGAAGTAATTATAAGAGGTTACATATCTTCACCTAGATCAATTGACTTGGGATCATGTCAACTGTCCCAGACTAGCGTCCAAGAACCTCTCTACTTAATCGATCCATCGTTTTTGTCATCGTGCCACATGTCCCGTGGCCCAGTTCCTCAACCCGAGCCAAGCCTAATTGGTTGCAACGAGAGGTTCCTCCTTAGCGAAGCACAGACGTTGCCAACGAAGTTTTGAGCCTGAAATGGGTCGCACGCGGACAAAAAGCAAACGCTCGTCCATTTTAGTCGGCGCGTTGGACCGATTTGTCTCCGTTTCGACCCAAACGGACGCGCGCAGACAGAATGCGTCGGCATGTTGGAGTTTCCCTTACTCCGGGTTTGTTGATAATGTTATTTCTTCATGTTCAACTTCTAATTTTCACTATGAAGTAATTATAACAGGTTAGATGTTCATATCTCACCTACTCCCTCCTTCCATTTATATAGGGTCTAATGTGTTTTTCAAAACCGTCTTTGACTATTGACAAGATTAATAGTACATGAGATGTATAATGTGAAAATTATGTCATTGGAAGCTCCTTTCACATATGAATTTGACCGTATGCTTTGTGTAAGTTGCATGTCATATATTATTACTCTGCAGGATGGCTTCGTGTAAGACGCATTAGTCACATAGGACTGAAGAGTACTTCTACTTTGCAGGATGGCTTCCGCTCCCGCTCCCGCTCCCCCTCCTCCCTCCTCGCCGGCCTCCGGCCAAGCTCCAGCCACCAAAAACCCTCCGGCCGTCCCTCCGCCTGACCTAGCTCTAGCCACCAACCCTTTCGACGCGCTCCTCCCCTCTGTTGCACCACCACCCTCGCCATTCTTCGACCCGCCCTATGTCAAAGCCGGCCAGGTTGCGCTCCGCTGCTTCCTGGGCTGCAGCAATGCCATGGGACTGGAGTTCAAAGATGATTGCTGCTACTACCTCCGCCTCGACATCACCACCCCAGCCATGCACCTCGCCTCGCCGCTCTACATCGTCTTCGACTACTGCAACCACCACCTTGATGCCATAGCTGTCGCCGCTCTGCTTCAAGCCGCCCTTGGTGGCTCTGCTACTGACTTCTTCGTCGCCAAATGCTCTCCCCTGATCTTCCGCTTCCATGTTGCCTCTGCGCGTGTTGCAGAGCTCATCCTCGCCCAATCCACAATCCGTCACTGCAACTACTCATTCTCTTTCGCTAGAACCCTGCCCCCCCTCCCACCTCCATCCCACTCTGTTGCGACTTGTATGTCGATTGCACAACTGCTCCAAATCCTGGAGGATCTGGGCCTCGACTTCGAAGGCGTGGCTTGGGCACAATGTCGATCGTCAGTCTCCATTCATCCACCAAACCAGCCACACGGATTCCGCATGTACGCGCACGTCATACAGTTTCCTTTCGCCCTTGATGCCATTACCTTGGGCCTCATCCTCGCTAGCCTCTTCGGCGGCGTCCACCACCAATTCAACGTCACGGATAACGGAGACTCCTACTTCTCCTTCACTGTTGCCTCGACTGACGTTGCCACGCGCATCGCCTCCATGGGCGACTTCCGCAAGCTGGGCATGCTGATCCGCTTCCCTTGGCCACTGCCTATGGGGGGTGCCCGTCGCTCGCCTTCTGGGGTCGCCTTGCCGTCGTCGTTTGGTGCCACACCTCCTTCACCGTCGGCGGTCGACCCTACAATCCTGCCATCTGCGTCAACAACTCTTGATCTGCCAAAGGAGCGTCGTCAACGGCCGGGTATTAGCTCCTTTTATCGTATGCTTAATGTTAATCGCTTTAGCCAGCTTACCCCACACGTGCAATACACTCACCACTAGCACCTGTTCTGGATTACTTTTCTGCCAATTACTGTTAGGCCTAGTGAACTGCTAGTTGAGTCTGCCCTAAACCACAGTTTTTCGGTCAAACAAGATTTTCTTGAAGTCAAAGTTCATGAGCATATTTTCAAGTCTAGCATCATCTCCCGCTCAATCAAAATTCAAATCCTCAAGCATGGGTCCCTTGATTTTGAAGGGTCTCGGCTCTTTCTCTTTGACCAGCTAGAACCGGCCATTGATCACTGTAGTCGCTTCATTCATAATTATAACAAGTTCGCATACCCTACCCTGCCCCCTCGATCGGATTCCATCCTTGGCCCGTTTGATCACCAGCACTTGCATGTCTTCGCGCCTCAGCAACCCCCTGTGGTCGCACGCTTCCTGCACGGCCGGCCTGCCCCGCATGCACCTATGGCCCACTGCATGCATAATGATGGCTGTGTGGCGCCCCAAGACACACCAAATCTTGCAAAAGATCCGTACGTGGTGTCTGATTCGGCGCATGCGGGCGGAGATGGCGCGCGGCCCTAGGACCCCCTCCCTGTCTCTCTGTCTGTGCCATATTTGGACGACCCGCTTGCCCGCCCCGCGTCTAATCCAGGCTCCGCCGCGCCGCTCCCTGTCTCCCCACGCGCGGCCCCGGCAACCTCATCAAAAGAGAATCTTACGTTGGGAACCGACGAGGCGGAGAGATTATGCGCTCGCCCGTCGCTGCAGCTCCCCCACGCTGCCTCTGATCAGCATCTAGACCTCATCATCACTCCTAATCACCCCCTATAGCCTACTCCGGCCGTTCGATCACCACGCCACAACCCGCTGTCCCCTCGCCCACTGACACACGCAACGGGTCAACCCACCCTGACGACGGATATGTCACCTATACGGACCAACAACAACACGACGATTTCATACATAGATGCTCTCCTCTCCTCCCCCCTCCCTCCCGCCCCCAGCCATCCACAGCCTCACCCCCCCTATATAACACATCGACGCCTCCTTCCTCCTCATCTATGCTCTCGCACTCCTCCATCCACCCAAAGGAAGAGATGCTGCTACTGGTGCCTTGCCCTAGATCACTGTGTAGAGACCTGCCGCGACCCCGTCCGCTGCGCTCGCTGTTGGTGGAGCGGCCACCGTAGCCGTGACTGCGGGTACAGGAGAATCTGGCCCTTCTTTCCTCCTCTTCCAGATGCATTCTCTTCTATACCTAATCCATCATTTTGCACTCGCAGCATGGACTCCGCCGGCTCCTATTCGGCGGCGACTCGCGCTTCGCGTACGCTCAGGATCGGCAACGTCCCCATCATCCTCTTTGAGCCGTTCCCCGCGCTCTGCGTCCCCTCCCCCTTCATCCTCCAAGGCGTTCCTGTCAACACCAACGGGGCTCCCCTTCCCCCCTCCTCGCCGCCACGCACCTCTGCGCCTCCACCCACACCCACCTCCCCCCTCCCAGCTACCACTCACACGCACACTTCTCCGTTCGACACCCAGGAGCTGCGAGATCGTCTCTCCGACGTCTTCCTCGCCTCCCAATACACTAGAACCACCTCTCACGTCTCGGAAACTGACTCCGATGATGAACTTCCCCGCCCGGTTCATGAGGCTGGGCTGCTGCCTCCGTATGGAGATATGCCTCTAGTCGCAGCTCCACCATGCCTAGTTCACTGCCCGCGCCGCTTCGCCTTCGTTCACCTACAGAACCCAGACCCCAACCCCACCCCCTCATCCACCAAGCCATTTAGCACACTTGCGGCAACCCCGCCTTTATCATGGGCGGATCATGGCGGGGGATTGCCTGCCTCACCTTCCACACGCCTGCTGCACGCAATGACGTGATCAGTCACAGCCCAATAGAGTTTGAAGGGAACGTAGTCACGATAGAGCCCGTCGAGCACGTTGACCGCTCCATTGCTGTGTTCACTGACCTCGCGGAAGTTGAGGTCTCCGAGTTCCCGCATGAGCTCTGGCACAACGACGGCATACGCTTCGCCCTGGCTTTCCTTGGCGACGTCTGTGCCGTTGATGACTTCTGTCTCCATGGCATCGACTACACCTTGGTCCGCGCCCTCGTGCTTCTCCAATCAGGCAAACCAGCTCCTCCTGGCATTGTCATCCAACTCCGACCCATCAGTGAGATCAAAATAGCCAAAGTAGTTAGGTTTCTCGCTAGCACCACGGTGATGCCGCCAACCCATTCGGTGGTAACTCCTCCGACGGAGACTTTGCGCCTCTCTCTCTCAGCGTGCCTCACCACGCCCGCTCTCCCCTGACCACCTCGACCCTATCGTCTCCGCGGTCCGTGCGGGGTGGCGCGCTGACCCAACCTACGGTGGCACTAGGCCGGTTGCTCCCCGTGCACCTGTCGCATATCCTGACACTGACACATGCAAATCTGCTCTGGCCTCACCTTTGCCACCCCATGGCACCATGCGTCAGCCACTCATCATTTCCGACGATGACTCGGCTGCTTCGGAGGACATGCACGCCCCGCTCCTGCAAGGCATAGCATTAGATTCGCTGGACGCGGCGCATGCACCACCCACTATCGTAGATGCCCCACCGGTCATCTGCCCGGCTGCTCAAGTGGGCTTCGTGATGCCACCTAGCCTGATCACTGGATTGCCAGCCGCTCCACTGCTTGCAGGCCCGCTGGTGCCTTCCAACGCATCCGCGTTCGCCGCGTTCATGCCCCCTGTAGATGCCTCTGCTGCCCCCTGAAGGAAATATGCCCTAGAGGCAATAATAAAGTTGTTATTCATATTTCCTTATATCATGATAAATGTTTATTATTCATGCTAGAATTGTATTAATCGGAAACTTAGTACATGTGTGAATACATAGACAAAACAAAGTGTCCCTAGTATGCCTCTATTTGACTAGCTCGTTTATCAAAGATGGTTATGTTTCCTAACCATAGACATGTGTTGTCATTTGATGAATGGGATCACATCATTAAGAGAATGATGTGATGGACAAGACCCATTCGTTAGCTTAGCATTATGATCATTACAGTTTCATTGCTACTGCTTTCTTCATGACTTATACATGTTCCTTAGACTATGAAATTATGCAACTCCCAAATACTGGAGGAACACCTTGTGTGCTATCAAACGTCACAATGTAACTGGGTGATTATAAAGATGCTCTACAGGTGTCTCCGATGGTGTTTGTTGAGTTGGCATAGATCGAGATTAGGATTTGTCACTCCGTGTATCGGAGAGGTATCTTTGGGCCCTCTCGGTAATGCACATCACTATAAGCCTTGCAAGCAATGTAACTAATGAGTTAGTTGCGGGATGATGCATTACGGAATGAGTAAACAGACTTGCCGGTAACGAGATTGAACTAGGTATTGAGATACCGACGATCGAATCTCGGGCAAGTAACATACCGATGACAAAGGGAACAACGTATGTTGTTATGCGGTTTGACCGATAAAGATCTTCGTAGAATATGTAAGAACCAATATGAGCATCTAGGTTCCGCTATTGGTTATTGACCGGAGATGAGTCTCGGTCATGTCTACATAGTTCTCGAACCCGTAGGGTCCGCACGCTTAACGTTCTGTGACGATTTGTATTATGAGTTACGTGATTTGATGACCGAAGTTTGTTCGGAGTCCCGGATGAGACCGGGGACATGACGAGGAGTCTCGAAATGGTCGAGATGTAAAGATCGATATATTGGAAGGCTATATTCGGACATCGGAAAGGTTCTGAGTGGTTCGGGTATTTATCAGAGTACCGGAGAGTTACCGGAATTCGCCGGGGAGTATATGGGCCTTATTGGGCTTTAGGGGAGAGAGAGGGGGGCTGCCTAGGGCAGGCCCCCCCATACCAAGGCCTAGTCCGAATTGGACTAGGGGGAGGGGCGGCACCCCCTCCTTCCTTCTCTTCTCTCTTCCCCTTCCTTCTCTCCTACTCCTACTACTTGGAAGGGGGGAATCCTACTCCCGGTGGGAGTAGGACTCCCCAGGGCGCACCATAGTAGAGGGCCGGCCATCCCCCTCCTCCACTCCTTTATATACGGGGGAGGGGGGCACCCCATAGACACATAAGTTGATCATTGATCTTTTAGCCGTGTGCGGTGCCCCCCTCCACCATAATCCACCTCGGTCATATTGTAGCGGTGCTTAGGGGAAGCCCTACGTCGGTAGAATCATCATCACCGTCATCACGCCGTCGTGCTGACGGAACTCTCCCTCGAAGCTCTGCTGGATCGTGACTTCGTGGGACCTCACCGAGCTGAACGTGTGCTGAACTCGGAGGTGCCGTGTGTTCGGTACTTGGACCGGTCGGATCGGGAAGACGTACGACTACATCAACCGCGTTGTCATAACGCTTCTGCTTATGGTCTACGAGCGTACGTAGACAACACTCTCCCCTCTCGTTGCTATGCATCACCATGATCTTGTGTGTGCATGGGATTTTTTTTTTGAAATTACTGCGTTCCCCAACAGTGGCATCCGAGCCAGGTTTATGCGTAGATGTTATATGCATGAGTAGAACACAAGTGAGTTGTGAGCGACAATAGTCATACTGCTTACCAGCATGCCATACTTTGATTCGGTGGTATTATTGGATAAAGCGGCCCAGACCGACATTACGCGTACGCTTACGCGAGATTGGTTCTACCGACGTGCTTCGCACACAGGCGGCTGGCGGGTATCAGTTTCTCCAACTTTAGTTGAATCGAGTGTGGCTACGCCTGGTCCTTGTTGAAGGTTAAAACAGCACATACTTGACAAAAAATCATTGTGGTTTTGATGCGTAGGTAAGAACTGTTCTTGCTCAGCCCGTAGCAGCCACGTAAAACTTGCAACAACAAAGTAGAGGACGTCTAACTTGTTTTTGCAGGGCATGTTGTGATATGATATGGTCAAGACGTGATGAGATATAAATTGTTGTATGAGATGATCATGTTTTTGAAATTATCGGCAACTGGCAGGAGCCTTATAGTTGTCTCTTTATTGCATAAGATGCAAGTGCCATGTAATTGCTTTACTTTATCGCTATGCGATAGCAATAGTTGCAAAAGCAATAGCTGGTGAGACGACCATGTGACGACACGTTGATAAAAGAACAAGATGATGGAGATCATAGTGTCATGCCGGTAACAATGGAGATCATGACAGTACTTTGGAGATGGAGATCAAAAGCACAAGATGATGATGGCCATATCATGTCACATATTTTGATTGCATGTGATGTTTATCTTTTATACATCTTATTTTGCTTAGTTCGGCGGTAGCTTTATAAGATGATCCCTTACTAAAATTTCAAGGTATAAGTGTTCTCCCTGAGTATGCACCGTTGCGACAGTTCTTCGTGCTGAGACACCACATGATGATCAGGTGTGATAAGCTCTACGTTCACATACAACGGGTGCAAGCCAGTTTTGCACATGCAGAATACTCGGGTTAAACTTGACGAGCCTAGCATATGCAGATATGGCCTCGGAACACTGGAGACCGAAAGGTCGAACGTGAATCATATAGTAGATATGATCAACATAGTGATGTTCACCATTGAAAACTACTCCATCTCACGTGATGATCGGACATGGTTTAGTTGATATGGATCACGTGATCATTTAGATAACTCAAGGGATGTCTATCTAAGTGGGAGTTCTTAAGTAATATGATTAATGGAATTTAAATTTATCATGAACTTGGTCCTGATAGTATTTGCATATCTATGTTGTAGATCAATAGCTCGCAAATAGCTTCCCCGTTTTATTTATGATATGTTCCTAGAGAAAACTAAGTTGAAAGATACTAGTAGCAATGATGCGGACTTGGTCCGTGATCTGAGGATTATCTTCATTGCTGCACAGAAGAATTATGTCCTTGATGCACCGCTAGGTGACAGACCTATTGCAGGAGCAGATGCAGACGTTATGAACGTTTGACAAAGCTCGATATGATGACTACTTGATAGTTTAGTGCACCATGCTTTAAGGCTTAGAACCAGGACTTCAAAAATGTTTTGAACGCCACACAGCATATAAGATGTTCCAAGAGTTGAAATTGGTATTTCATACTCATTCCCGTGTCAAGAGGTATGAGACCTCTGACAATACTTTGCCTACAGGATGGAGGAGAATAGCTCAACCAGTGAGCATGTGCACAGATTGTCTGGGTACGACAATTGCTTCAATCAAGTGGGAGTTAATCTTCCAGATAATATAGTAATTGACAAAGTTCTCTATATCACCAAGTTACTAGAACTTTGTGATGAACTATAATATGCAAGGGATAACGGAAACGATTCCCAAGCTCTTCGTGATGCTGAAATCAATGAAGGTAAAAATCAAGAAAAGCATCAAGTGTTGATGGTTGACAAGACCACTAGTTTCAAGAAAAGGGCAAATGGAAGAAGGGGAACTTCAAGAAGAATGGCAAGCAAGTTGCTGCTCAAGTGAAGAAGCCCAAATCTGGACCTAAGCCTAAGACTGAGTGCTTCTACTACAATGGAAATGGTCGCTGGAAGTGGAACTGCCCTAGATACTGAGCGGATAAGAAGGATGGCAAAGTGAACAAAGGTATATTTGATATGCATGTTATTTATGTGTACTTTAGTAGTGTTTATAGCAACCCCTCGGCATTTGAAACTGATTCAGTTGCTAAGAGTAGTAACTCGAAACGGGAGTTGCAGAATGAACAGAAACTAGTTAAGGGTGAAGTGACGATGTGTGTTGGAAGTAGTTCCAAGATTGATATGATTATCATCGCACACTCCCTATACTTTCGGGATTAGTGTTGAACCTAAATGAATGTTATTTGGTGTTTGCATTGAGCATGAATATGATTTGATCATGTTTATTGCAATACGGTTATTCATTTGAGTTAGAGAATAACTGTTGTTCTGTTTACATGAATAAAACCTTCTATGGTCATACACCCAATGAAAATGGTTTGTAGGATCTCGATCGTAGTGATACACATATTCATAATATTGAAGCCAAAAGATGCAAAGTTAATAATGATAGTGCTGTTGGGGAACGTAGTAATTTCAAAAAAAATCCTACGCACACGCAAGATCATGGTGATGCATAGCAACAAGAGGGGAGAGTGTTGTCCACGTACCCTCGTAGACCGAAAGCCGAAGCGTTAGCACAACGCGGTTGATGTAGTCATACGTCTTCACGATCCGACCGATCAAGTACCGAACGTACGGCACCTCCGAGTTCAGCACACGTTCAGCTCGATGACATCCCTCGAACTCCGATCCAGCCGAGCTTTGAGGGAGAGTTCTGTCAGCACGACCGCGTGGTGACAATGATGATGTTCTACCGACGCAGGGCTTCGCCTAAGCACCGCTACGATATTATTGAGGTGGACTATGGTGGAGGGGGGCACCGCACACGGCTAAGAGATCCAAGGGATCAATTGTTGTGTCTAGAGGTGCCCCCTGCCCCCGTATATAAAGGAGCAAGGGGGGAGAGGCGGCCGGCCAGGAGGAGGCGCGCCAGGGAGGAGTCCTACTCCCACCGGGAGTAGGACTCCCTCCTTTCCTAGTTGGAGTAGGAGAAGGGGGGAGGAGGAGGGAGAGAGGAAGGAAAGGGGGGCGCCGCCCCCCTCCTTGTCCAATTCGGACTAGAGGGGGAGGGGCACGCGGCCTGCCCTGGCCGCCCCTCCTCTTCTCCACTAAGGCCCATCTTGGCCCATTAAACCCCCGGGGAGGTTCCGGTAACCCCCGGTACTCCGGTAAAATCCCGATTTCACCCGGAACACTTCCGATATCCAAATATAGGCTTCCAATATATCAATCTTTATGTCTCGACCATTTCGAGACTCCTCGTCATGTCCGTGATCACATTCGGGACTCCGAACTACCTTCGGTACATCAAAACACATAAACTCACAATGTAACTGTCATCGAACTTTAAGCGTGCGGACCCTATGGGTTCGAGAACTATGTAGACATGACCGAGACACGTCTCCGGTCAATAACCAATAGCGGCACCTGGATGCTCATATTGGCTCCTACATATTCTACGAAGATCTTTATCGGTCAAACCGCATAACAACTTATGTTGTTCCTTTTGTCATCGGTATGTTACTTGCCCGAGATTCGATCGTCGGTATCTCAATACCTAGTTCAATCTCGTTACCGGCAAGTCTCTTTACTCGTTCCGTAATACATCATCCCGCAACTAACTTATTAGTTGCAATGCTTGCAAGGCTTATAGTGATGTGCATTACCGAGTGGGCCCAGCGATACCTCTCCGACATCGGAGTGACAAATCCTAATCTCAAAATACGCCAACCCAACAAGTACCTTCGGAGACACCTATAGAGCACCTTTATAATCACCCAGTTACGTTGTGACGTTTGGTAGCACACAAAGTGTTCCTCCGGTAAACGGGAGTTGCATAATCTCATAGTCATAGGAACATGTATAAGTCGTGAAGAAAGCAAATAGCAGAATACTAAACGATCGAGTGCTAAGCTAACGGAATGGGTCAAGTCAATCACATCATTCTCCTAATGATGTGATCCCGTTAATCAAATGACAACTCATGTCAATGGCTAGGAAACATAACCATCTTTGATCAACGAGCTAGTCAAGTAGAGGCATACTAGTGACACTCTGTATGTCTATGTATTCACACAAGTATTATGTTTCCGGTTAATACAATTCTAGCATGAATAATAAACATTGATCATGATATAAGGAAATAAATAATTGCCTCTAGGGCATATTTCCTTCAGTCTCCCACTTGCACTAGAGTCAATAATCTAGATTACACACTAATGATTCTAACACCCATGGAGCCTTGGTGCTGATCATGTTTTGCTCGTGGAAGAGGCTTAGTCAACGGGTCTGCAACATTCAGATCCGTATGTATCTTGCAAATTTCTATGTCTCCCACCTGGACTTGATCCCGGATGGAGTTGAAGCGTCTCTTGATGTGCTTGGTTCTCTTGTGAAATCTGGATTCCTTTGCCAAGGCAATTGCACCAGTGTTGTCACAAAAGATTTTCATTGGACCCGATGCACTAGGTATAACACCTAGATCGGATATGAACTCCTTCATCCAGACTCCTTCATTTGCTGCTTCCGAAGCAGCTATGTACTCCGCTTCACACATAGATCCCGCCACAACGCTTTGTTTAGAACTGCACCAACTTACAGCTCCACCGTTCAATGTAAATACGTATCCGGTTTGCGATTTAGAATCGTCCGGGTTAGTGTCAAAGCTTGCATCGACGTAACCATTTACGACTAGCTCTTTGTCACCTCCATAAACGAGAAACATATCCTTAGTCCTTTTCAGGTATTTCAGGATGTTCTTGACCGATGTCCAGTGATCCACTCCTGGATTACTTTGGTACCTCCCTGCTAAACTTATAGCAAGGCACACATCAGGTCTGGTACACAGCATTGCATACATGATAGAGCCTATGGCTGAAGCATAGGGGACATCTTTCATCTTCTCTCTATCTTTTGTAGTGGTCGGGCATTGAGTCTTACTCAACTTCACACCTTGTAACACAGGCAAGAACCCTTTCTTTGCTTGATCCATTTTGAACTTCTTCAAAACTTTGTCAAGGTATGTGCTTTGTGAAAGTCCAATTAAGCGTCTTGATCTATCTCTATAGATCTTGATGCCCAATATATAAGCAGCTTCACCGAGGTCCTTCATTGAAAAACTTTTATTCAAGTATCCCTTTATGCTATCCAGAAATTCTATATCATTTCCAATCAGCAATATGTCATCCACATATAATATCAGAAATGCTACAGAGCTCCCACTCACTTTCTTGTAAATACAGGCTTCTCCAAAAGTCTGTATAAAACCATATGCTTTTATCACACTATCAAAGCGTTTATTCCAACTCCTAGAGCCTTGCACCAGTCCATAAATGGATCGCTGGAGCTTGCACACTTTGTTAGCTCCCTTTCGATCGACAAAACCTTCCGGCTGCATCATATACAACTCCTCTTCCAGAAATCCATTCAGGAATGCAGTTTTGACATCCATTTGCCAAATTTCATAATCATAAAATGCGGCAATTGCTAACATGATTCGGACAAACTTAAGCATCGCTACGGGTGAGAAAGTCTCATCATAGTAAATCCCTTGAACTTGTCAAAAACCTTTTGCAACAAGTCGAGCTTTATAGACAGTAACATTACCGTCAGCGTCAGTCTTCTTCTTGAAGATCCATTTATTCTCAATGGCTTGCCGATCATCGGGCAAGTCAACCAAAGTCCATACTTTGTTCTCATACATGGATCCCATCTCAGATTTCATGACCTCAAGCCATTTTGCAGAATCTGGGCTCACCATCATTTCTTCATAGTTCATAGGTTCGTCATGGTCTAGTAACATAACCTCCAGAATAGGATTACCGTACCACTCTGGTGCGGATCTTACTCTGGTTGACCTATGTGGTTCAGTAACAACTTGATCTGAAGTTTCATGATCATCATCATTAACTTCCTCACTAATTGGTGTAGGTGTCACAGGAACCGATTTCTGTGATGAACTACTTTCCAATAAGGGTGCAGGTATAGTTACCTCATCAAGTTCTAATTTCCTCCCACTCACTTCTTTCGAGAGAAACTCCTTCTCTAGAAAGGATCCAAATTTAGCAACAAAAGTCTTGCCTTCAGATCTGTGATAGAAGGTGTACCCAACAGTTTCCTTTGGGTATCCTATGAAGACACATTTCTTCGATTTGGGCTCGAGCTTACCAGGTTGAAGCTTTTTCACATAAGCATCGCAGCCCCAAACTTTAAGAAACGACAACTTTGGTTTCTTGCCAAACCATAGTTCATAAGGCATCGTCTCAACTGATTTCGATGGTGCCCTATTTAACGTGAATGCAGCCGTCTCTAAAGCATAACCCCAAAATGATAGCGGTAAATCAGTAAGAGACATCATAGATCGCACCATATCTAGTAAAGTACGATTACGACGTTCGGACACACCATTACGCTGTGGTGTATCGGGTGGCGTGAGTTGTGAAACTATTCCGCATTATTTCAAATGAAGACCAAACTCGTAACTCAAATATTCTCCTCCACGATCAGATCGTAGAAACTTTATTTTCTTGTTATGATGATTTTCAACTTCACTCTGAAATTCTTTGAACTTTTCAAATGATTCAGACTTATGTTTCATTAAGTAGATATACCCATATCTGCTTAATCATCTGTGAAGGTGAGAAAATAACGATACCCGCCGCGAGCCTCAACATTCATCGGACCACATACATCTGTATGTATGATTTCCAGCAAATCTGCTGCTCGCTCCATAGTTCCGGAGAACGGCGTTTTAGTCATCTTGCCCATGAGGCACGGTTCGCAAGTACCAAGTGATTCATAATCAAGTGGTTCCAAAAGTCCATCAGTATGGAGTTTCTTCATGCGCTTTACACCAATATGACCTAAACGGCAGTGCCACAAATAAGTTGCACTATCATTATCAACTCTGCATCTTTTGGCTTCAATATTATGAATATGTGTATCACTACTATCGAGATTCAACAAAAATAGACCACTCTTCAAGGGTGCATCACCATAAAAGATATTACTCATATAAATAGAACAACCATTATTCTCTGATTTAAATGAATAACCGTCTCGCATCAAACAAGATCCAGATATAATGTTCATGCTCAACGCTGGCACCAAATAACAATTATTCAGGTCTAAAACTAATCCCGAAGGTAGATGTAGAGGTAGCGTGCCAACCGCGATCACATCGACTTTGGAACCATTTCCCACGCGCATCGTCACCTCGTCCTTAGCCAATCTTCGCTTAATTCGTAGTCTCTGTTTCGAGTTGCAAATATTAGCACAGAACCAGTATCAAATACCCAGGTGCTACTGCGAGCATTAGTAAGGTACACATCAATAACATGTATATCACATATACCTTTGTTCACCTTGCCATCCTTCTTATCCGCCAAATACTTGGGGCAGTTCCGCTTCCAGTGACCAGTCTGTTTGCAGTAGAAGCACTCAGTCTCAGGCTTAGGTCCAGACTTGGGTTTATTCTCCTGAGCAGCAACTTGTTTGCTGTTCTTCTTGAAGTTCCCCTTCTTCTTCCCTTTGCCCTTTTTCTTAAAACTGGTGGTCTTGTTGACCATCAACACTTGATGCTCCTTCTTGATTTCTACCTCCGCAGTCTTTAGCATTGCGAAGAGCTCGGGAATCGTCTTATCCATCCCTTGCATGTTATAGTTCATCACGAAGCTCTTGTAGCTTGGTGGCAGTGATTGAAGAATTCTGTCAATGACGCTATCATCCGGAAGATTACCTCCCAGTTGAATCAAGTGATTGTTATACCCAGACATTCTGAGTATATGCTCACTGCCAGAACTATTCTCCTCCATCTTACAGTTGTAGAACTTATTGGAGACTTCATATCTCTCAATCCGGGCATTTGCTTGAAATATTAACTTCAACTCCTGGAACATCTCATATGCTCCATGACGTTCAAAACGCCGTTGAAGTCCCGGTTCTAAGCCGTAAAGCATGGCACACTGAACTATCAAGTAGTCATCAGCTTTGCTCTGCCAGACGTTCATAACATTTGGTGTTGCTCCTGCAGCAGGTCTGGCACCTAGCGGTGCTTCCATGACGTAATTCTTCTGTGCAGCAATGAGGATAATCCTCAAGTTACGGACCCAGTCCGTGTAATTGCTACCATCATCTTTCAACTTTGCTTTCTCAAGGAACGCATTAAAATTCAACGGAACAACAGCACGGGCCATCTATCTACAATCAACATAGACAAGCAAAATACTATCAGGTACTAAGTTCATGATAAATTTAAGTTCAATTAATCATATTACTTAAGAACTCCCACTTAGATAGACATCCCTCTAATCTTCTAAGTGATCACGTGATTCAAATCAACTAAACCATGTCCGATCATCACGTGAGATGGAGTAGTTTCAATGGTGAACATCACTATGTTGATCATATCTACTATATGATTCACGCTCGACCTTTCGGTCTCAGTGTTCCGAGGCCATATCTGCATATGCTAGGCTCGTCAAGTTTAACCTGAGTATTCCGCGTGTGCAACTGTTTTGCACCCGTTGTATTTGAACGTAGAGCCTATCACACCCGATCATCACGTGGTGTCTCAGCATGAAGAACTTTCGCAACGGTGCATACTCAGGGAGAACACTTATACCTTGATAATTTAGTGAGAGATCATCTTATAATGCTACCGTCAATCAAAGAAAGATAAGATGCATTAAAGATAAACATCACATGCAATCAATATAAGTGATATGATATGGCCATCATCGTCTTGTGCTTGTGATCTCCATCTCCGAAGCACCGTCATGATCACCGTCGTCACCGGCGCGACACTTTGATCTCCATCGTAGCATCGTTGTCGTCTCGCCAACTTATGCTTCTACGACTATCGCTACCGCTTAGAGATACAGTAAAGCATTACAGGGCGATTGCATTGCATAAAATAAAGCGACAACCATATGGCTCCTGCTAGTTGCCGATAACTCGGTTACAAAACATGATCATCTCATACAATAATATATAGCATCACGTCTTGACCATATCACATCACAACATGCCCTGCAAAAACAAGTTAGACGTCCTCTACTTTGTTGTTGCAAGTTTTACGTGGCTGCTACGGGTTGAGCAAGAACCGTTCTTACCTACGCATCAAAACCACAACGATAGTTCGTCAAGTTAGTGTTGTTTTAACCTTCTCAAGGACCGGGCGTAGCCACACTCGGTTCAACTAAAGTTGGAGAAACTGACACCCGCCAGCCACCTGTGTGCAAAGCACGTCAGTTGAACCAGTCTCGCGTAAGCGTACGCGTCATGTCGGTCCGGGCCGCTTCATCCAACAATACCGACGAACCGAAGTATGACATGCTGGTAAGCAGTATGACTTGTATCGCCCACAACTCACTTGTGTTCTACTCGTGCATATAACATCTACGCATAAAACCTCGCTCGAATGCCACTGTTGGGGAACGTAGTAATTTCAAAAAAAAATCCTATGCACACGCAAGATCATGGTGATGCATAGCAACGAGAGGGGAGAGTGTTGTCCACGTACCCTCGTAGACCGAAAGCGGAAGCGTTAGCACAATGCGGTTGATGTAGTCGTACGTCTTCACGATCCGACCGATCAAGTACCGAACGTACGGCACCTCCGAGTTCAGCACACGTTCAGCTCGATGACGTCCCTCGAACTCCGATCCAGCCAAGCTTTGAGGGAGAGTTCTGTCAGCACGACCGCGTGGTGACGATGATGATGTTCTATCGACGCAGGGCTTCGCCTAAGCACCGCTACGATATTATCGAGGTGGACTATGGTGGAGGGGGGCACCGCACACGGCTAAGAGATCCAAGGGATCAATTGTTGTGTCTAGAGGTGCCCCCTGCCCCCGTATATAAAGGAGCAAGGGGGGAGAGGCGGCCGGCCAGGAGGAGGCGCGCCAGGGAGGAGTCCTACTCCCACCGGGAGTAGGACTCCCTCCTTTCCTAGTTGGAGTAGGAGAAGGGGGAAGGAGGAGAGAGAGAGGAAGGAAAGGGGGGCGTCGCCCGCCCCCTCCTTGTCCAATTCGGACTAGAGGGGGAGGAGGGCGCGTCCTGCCCTGGCTGCCCCTCCTCTTCTCCACTAAGGCCCATCTTGGCCCATTAAACCCTCGGGGAGGTTCCGGTAACCCCCAGTACTCCGGTAAAATCCCGATTTCACCCGGAACACTTCCGATATCCAAATATAGGCTTCCAATATATCAATCTTTATGTCTCGACCATTTCGAGACTCCTCGTCATGTCCGTGATCACATCCGGGACTCCGAACTACCTTCGGTACATCAAAACACATAAATTCATAATGTAACCGTCATTGAACTTTAAGCATGCGGACCCTACGGGTTCGAGAACTATGTAGACATGACCGAGACACGTCTCCGGTCAATAACCAATAGCGGAACCTGGATGCTCATATTGGCTCCTACATATTCTACGAAGATCTTTATCGGTCAAACCGCATAACAACATACGTTGTTCCTTTTGTCATCGGTATGTTACTTGCCCGAGATTCGATCGTCGGTATCTTAATACCTAGTTCAATCTCGTTACCGGCAAGTCTCCTTACTCGTTCTGTAATACATCATCCCGCAACTAACTTATTAGTTGCAATGCTTGCAAGGCTTATAGTGATGTGCATTACCGAGTGGGCCCAGAGATACCTCTCCGACAATCGGAGTGACAAATCCTAATCTCGAAATACGCCAACCCAACAAGTACCTTCGGAGACACCTGTAGAGCACCTTTATAATCACCCAGTTATGTTGTGACGTTTGGTAGCACACAAAGTGTTCCTCTGGTAAATGGGAGTTGCATAATCTCATAGTCATAGGAACATGTATAAGTCATGAAGAAGCAATAGCAGAATACTAAATGATCGAGTGCTAAGCTAACAGAATGGGTCAAGTCAATCACATCATTCTCCTAATGATGTGATCCCGTTAATCAAATGACAACTCATGTCAATGGCTAGGAAACATAACCATCTTTGATCAACGAGCTAGTCAAGTAGAGGCATACTAGTGACACTCTGTATGTCTATGTATTCACACAAGTATTATGTTTCCGGTTAATACATTTCTAGCATGAATAATAAACATTTATCATTATATAAGGAAATAAATAATAACTTTATTATTGCCTCTAGGGCATATTTCCTTGAAGTGCAACTTATTTGTGGCACTGCCGTTTAGGTCATATTGTTGTAAAGCGCATGAAGAAACTCCATGCTGATGGGCTTTTGAAATCACTTGATTATGAATCAGTTGATGCTTGCGAACCATGCCTCATGGGCAAGATGACTAAGACTCCATTCTCCGGAACAATGGAGCGAGCAACAGACTTGTTGGAAATAATACATACTGATGTATGCAGTCCGATGAGTGTTGAGGCTCGCGGCAGGTATCGTTATTTTCTAACCTTCACAGATGATTTGAGCAGATATGGGTATATCTACTTGATGAAACATAAATCTGAAACATTTGAAAAGTTTAAATAATTTCAGAGTGAAGTGGAAAATCATCGTAACAAGAAAATAAAGTTTCTATGGTCGGATCTTGGAGGAGAATATTTGAGTTACGAGTTTGGTCTTCATTTGAAATAATGCGGAATAGTTTCGCAACTCATGCCACCTGGAACACCACAGCGTAATGGTGTGTTCGAACATCGTAACCATACTTTATTAGATATGGTGCAATCTATGATGTCTCTTACCAATTTACCACTATCATTTTGGGGTTATGCATTAGAGACAGCTGCATTCACGATAAATAGGGCACCATCTAAATCCGTTGAGACGACACCATATGAACTGTGGTTTGCCAAGAAACCAAAGTTGTCGTTTCTTAAAGTTTGGGGTTGCGATGCTTATGTAAAGAATTTTCAACCTGATAAGCTCGAACCCAAATCGGAGAAGTGCGTCTTCATAGGATACCCAAAAGAATATGTTGGGTACACCTTCTATCACAGATCGGCAAGATCTTTGTTGCTAAGAATGGATTCTTTCTGGAGAAGGAGTTTCTCTCGAAAGAAGTGAGTGGGAGGAAAGTAGAACTTGATGAGGTAATTGTACCTTCTCCCAAATTGGAAACTAGTTCATCACAGAAATCAGTTCCAGTGATTCCTACACCAATTAGTGAGGAAGCTAATGATGATGATCATGAAACTTCAGATCAAGTTACTACCAAACCTCTTAGGTCAATCGGAGCACGTTCTACACCAGAGTGGTACGGTAATCCTGTTCTGGAAGTCATGTTACTACACCATGACGAACCTACAAACTCTGAGGAGGCGATGGTGTGTCCGAACGTCGTAATCGTACTTTACTAGATATGGTGCGATCTATGATGTCTCTTACTGATTTACCGCTATCATTTTGGGGTTATGCTTTAGAGACGGCTGCATTCACGTTAAATAGGGCACCATCGAAATCCGTTGAGACGATGCCTTATGAACTATGGTTTGGCAAGAAACCAAAGTTGTCGTTTCTTAAAGTTTGGGGCTGCGATGCTTATGTGAAAAAGCTTCAACCTGGTAAGCTCGAGCCCAAATCGAAGAAATGTGTCTTCATAGGATACCCAAAGGAAACTGTTGGGTACACCTTCTATCACAGATCTGAAGGCAAGACTTTTGTTGCTAAATTTGGATCCTTTCTAGAGAAGGAGTTTCTCTCGAAAGAAGTGAGTGGGAGGAAATTAGAACTTGATGAGGTAACTATACCTGCACCCTTATTGGAAAGTAGTTCATCACAGAAATCGTTTCCTGTGACACCTACACCAATTAGTGAGGAAGTTAATGATGATGATCATGAAACTTCAGATCAAGTTGTTACTGAACCTCATAGGTCAACCAGAGTAAGATCCGCACCAGAGTGGTACGGTAATCCTGTTCTGGAGGTTATGTTACTAGACCATGACGAACCTATGAACTATGAAGAAATGATGGTGAGCCCAGATTCTGCAAAATGGCTTGAGGCCATGAAATCTGAGATGGGATCCATGTATGAGAACAAAGTGTGGACTTTGGTTGACTTGCTCGATGATCGGCAAGCCATAGAAAATAAATGGATCTTCAAGAGGAAGACGGACACTGGTAGTAGTGTTACTATCTACAAAGCTAGACTTGTCGAAAAAGTTTTTTGACAAAGTTCAAGGTGTTGACTATGATGAGATTTTCTCACTCGTAGCGATGCTTAAGTCTGTATGTTAGCAAATTGCCACATTTTATGAAATCTGACAAATGGATGTCAAAACTACATTTCTTAATGGATTTCTTAAAGAAGAATTGTATATGATGCAATCAGAAGGTTTTGTCGATCCTAAAGGTGCTAACAAAATGTGCAAGATCCAGCGATCCATTCATGGACTGGTGCAAAGCATCTCAGAGTTGGAATATACGCTTTGATGAGTTGATCAAAGCATACAGTTTTATACAGACTTGCGGTGAAGCCTGTATTACAAGAAAGTGAGTGGGAGCACTACAACCTTTCTGACAAGTATATGTGAATGACATATTGTTGATCGGAAATGATGTAGAATTTTCTGGAAAGCATAAAAGGAGTGTTTGAAAGAAAGACCTCGATGAAGCTGCTTACATATTGAGCATCAAGATCTATAGAGATAGATCAAGATGCTTGATAAGTTTTTTCAATGAGTACATACCTTAACAATTTCTGAAGTAGTTCAAAATGGAACAGTCAAAGGAGTTCTTGCATGTATTGCAAGGTGTGAAATTGAGTAAGACTCAAAGCCCGACCACGGCAGAAGATAGAAAGAGAATGAAAGTCATTCCCTATGCCTCAGCCACAGGTTCTATAAAGTATGACATGCTGTGTACCAGATCTATTATATGCCCTACACTGAGTTTGGCAAGGGAGTACAATAGTGATCTAGGAGTAGATCACTGGACAGTGGTCAAAATTATCCTTAGTGGAATAAGGATATGTTTCTCGATTATGGAGGTGACAAAAGGTTCATCGTAAAGGGTTACGTCGATGCAAGTTTTGACACTGATCCAGATGACTCTATGTCTCAATCTGGATACATATTGAAAGTGGGAGCAATTAGCTAGAGTAGCTCCGTGCAGAGCATTGTTGACATAGAAATTTGCAAAATACATACGGATCTGAATATGGCAGACCCGTTGACTAAACTTCTCTCACAAGCAAAACATGATCACACCTTAGTACTCTTTGGGTGTTAATCATATGGCGACGTGAACTAAGATTAATGACTCTAGTAAACCCTTTGAGTGTTGGTCACATGGCGATGTGAACTATGGGTGTTAATCACATGGTGATGTGAACTATTGGTGTTAAATCACATGGCGATGTGAACTAGATTGTTGACTCTAGTGCAAGTGGGAGACTGAAGGAAATATGCCCTAGAGGCAATAATAAAGTTGTTATTCATATTTCCTTATATCATGATAAATGTTTATTATTCATGCTAGAATTGTATTAACCGGAAACTTAGTACATGTGTGAATACATAGACAAAACAAAGTGTCCCTAGTATGCCTCTATTTGACTAGCCCGTTTATCAAAGATGGTTATGTTTCCTAACCATAGACATGTGTTGTCATTTGATGAACGAGATCACATCATTAGGAGAATGATGTGATGGCCAAGACCCATTCGTTAGCTTAGCATTATGATCGTTATAGTTTCATTGCTACTGCTTTCTTCATGACTTATACATGTTCCTTAGACTATGAGTGCAACTCCCAAATACCGGAGGAACACCTTGTGTGCTATCAAATGTCACAATGTAACTGGGTGATTATAAAGATGCTCTACAGGTGTCTCCGATGGTGTTTGTTGAGTTGGCATAGATCGACATTAGGATTTGTCACTCCGTGTATCGGAGAGGTATCTCTGGGCCCTCTCGGTAATGCACATCACTATAAGCCTTGCAAACAATGTAACTAATGAGTTAGTTGCGGGATGTTGCATTACGGAACGAGTAAAGAGACTTGCCGGTAACGAGATTGAACTAGGTATTGAGATACCGACGATCGAATCTCGGGCAAGTAACATACCGATGACAAAGGGAACAACGTATGTTGTTATACGGTTTGACCGATAAAGATCTTCGTAGAATATGTAGGAATCAATATGAGCACCAGGTTCCGCTATTAGTTATTGACCGGAGATGAGTCTCGGTCATGTCTACATACTTCTCGAACCGGTAGGGTCCGCACGCTTAATGTTCTGTGACGATTTGTATTATGAGTTTTGTGATTTGATGACCGAAGTTTGTTCGGAGTCCCGGATGAGATCGGGGACATGACGAGGAGTCTCGAAATGGTCGAGACATAAAGTTCGATATATTGGAAGGCTATATTCGGACATCGGAAAGGTTCTGAGTGGTTCGGGTATTTATCGGAGTACCGGAGAGTTACGGGAATTCGTCGGGGAGTATATGGGCCTTATTAGGCTTTAGGGAGAGAGAGAGGGGCTGCCTAGGGCAGGCCGCGCGCCCCCCCAAGGCCTAGTCCAAATTGGACTAGGGGGAGGGGCGGCGCCCCCTCCTTCCTTCTCTTCTCTCTTCCCCTTCCTTCTCTCGTACTCCTACTACTTGGAAGGGGGGGAATCCTGCTCCCGATGGGAGTAGGACTCCCCAGGGCGCGCCATAGTAGAGGGCCGGCCCTCCCCCTCCACCACTCCTTTATATACGGGGGAGGGGGGCACCCCATAGACACACAAGTTGATCATTGATCTTTTAGCCGTGTGCGGTGCCCCCCTCCATCATAATCCACCTCGGTCATATCGTAGCGGTGCTTAGGCGAAGCCCTGCGTCGGTAGCATCATCATCACCGTCATCACGCCGTCGTGCTGACGGAGCTCTCCCTCGAAGCTCTTCTGGATCGTGAGTTCGTGGGACGTCACCGAGCTAAACGTGTGCTGAACTCGGAGGTGCCGTGTGTTCGGTACTTGGATCGGTCGGATCATGAAGACGTACGACTACATCAACCGCGTTGTCATAACGCTTCCGCTTACGGTCTACGAGGGTACGTAGACAACACTCTCCCCTCTCGTTGCTATGCATCACCATGATCTTGCGTGTGCGTAGGATTTTTTTTGAAATTACTACGTTCCCCAACACCCCCCCCCCCACCTTCACGTTTTCCGCTGGCGAGTCATCACGTGCAAATGGTAACCCCTCAACCCCTCCTACGCTCAATCAACCAAATCTATTGCCCTCTGATACTCTGCCGCTGACCGATGTCGCCATGGACGCAGCTCTTCCTCTGCAGGACCTGGACACCCATGAGTGCACCATTTGCAAGGAGCGCCGTAAGACGGCACACGACTAATCCTACTCCAAGGACAAGTTGCGTCGGAGCGCGAGGCTGGCTGGCAAGGAGGCCAAGTACTACCCTATGCTCGCCAAGGCCGTCAAGGCCAAGGCAGCTCGCCTCTCTGCTGCTGATGTGGATACGGCCATTGGCCGTGCCATCCAGGAGGCCCGCCCCCACGAGCCCGATGCCCCTCCTGCCTCCGCCGAAGACCTAGCGGCCATTGCGCTGCTCTGTGGCGCCGACGACGGTCAGCTGGATGCCATCCTTGGATCCGAGGCCTCTGCCACCGGTGACGACGAGGCTCCATGATCTGCTCTCTTCGCGTTATTGGTCCGTCGGCGCGCTCCCGGCCGCCTCCGCTACCCCTAGTCTCACCGCATGTCACTGTCGTCACGCTGTACTTTTGGTTGCTGCTCCCTGTGTCGCTTGTACCAGTGCTACTCTTGACCGTAGCTTTTGTGTATGTACGCCAGTTGTACCCCGGCTCTGGCCACTGGTGTTTGAACGATTTTAATGAGTAATGACGCCTTCTCAATCTGCTCCTGGAATGTACGTGGTCTTGGTGATGATGATAAATGCTCCGATGTTCTCTCCAAATTGATAGCGATTAAGCCACACATTACCCTCTTGCAAGAATCAAAACTCGACACTCTCTCTAACCTCAAACAAAGATCCTTCTTGCCACGACAACTCGACCAAGTGCTCTCGTTACCAGCTGTGGGCACCGCGGGTGGCACCATCTCTGCCATCAACTCTGCCTCTTTTCAAGTTGTTTCCCACTCACACCTAAATTTCTCATCCACCCTAATCCTACAATCAACTGTGTGCGCCCACCACATCGCCATCACAAATATCTACGCTCCCTCTTCACGATCACTCAAGCAAGCCTTCCTAAACGAACTCTCATCTATCTCACAACCAGACGACGCCCCCTGGATTATCGCTGGCGACTTCAACCTTATCCGCTTCCCATCTGATAAAAACAATCCTGCCTTCCACCACGCCGAAGCCAATGCATTCAACCAAACCCTAGATGAATTAGCTCTCATAGAGTTGCCCCTACTTGATCGCAGGTACACCTGGTCAAACAACAGAGCCACCCCCACCTTAGAACGGATAGATCGTGTTTTCTTTAACTTAGCGTGGGCTAACGCCTTCCCTAACACCTCGCTATCCTCTCGTACTCGTTTCTCGTCCGATCACGTCCCCCTCCTCATCCACGTCACCACCACCATCCCACGATCCAACATCTTTAAATTTGAGGCTGGATGGGCCAACTTCCGGCCTTGTGGCGATATTGTCAGCCAAATTTGGGCCTCGCAGCCCACATCGCCACCCAACGTTGTCGCCTCTCTCGTCGCCGCGCTCAAAAAATCTCGTATCAGTCTCAAAAAATGGGCACGTTCTCGTATCCCCACCCCCCCTTCGCGAAGCTCGTTGCCATGCTGCAATCACCGCCTTGGACTTCGTCGAGGAAAATAGGGCCCTATCTCAACCAGAATCGCTCACTCACAAAATCATTGTCTCCATCCTCAAATGCACCATCCAGGAGAAAATGACATACTGGCGATGGCGTGCTAAAGTATGACGCGCCATCCACGGCGGTGAGAATACCAAGTTTTTCCACATGTCTGCTTCTCAACGTCTCCGGAAAAATAAAATCTTTACCCTCACACGTGATGGCTTCGAATACTCTGCTCACCATCAAAAGGCGGAAATCCTACGTGATTTCTTCGTCTCACTAATTGGCACTCCAGCCCCGACGACATGGACTTTTGATCTAAATACTATATATCCACAGCCGGTGCCCGGACTCCACGTCCTAGATTTACCGAAGAGGAAATTAAGCTTGCCTTCTTCACAATGAACCCCCAAGCCAGCCTTGGACTGGACGGTTTCGGACCCTCCTTTTATAGATCATTCTGGCCTTTAGTAAAAAATGTAGTTCTGTACTTCTTTTCCCACTTTCACCAAGGCTTAGCAGACACAAAACGCCTAAACCGTGCCCACATTGTCCTCCTCCCTAAGAAGGACGCGCCAACCTCACCCGACGCCTTTAGGCCTATCTCACTACAGAACTGTCCAATCAAAGTTGTTGCTAAAGTTATCACATCTCGCCTAAAGCCGCTCATCCCTCTGCTAGTGCATGGCAACCAGACCGGCTTCATCTCTGGCAGAAATATCGCCGAAAATTTTGTCTTTGCAGCCGATCTCATTAGCTCTTGCCACTCACGTAAAAAACCAACTATGGTCTTCAAGATGGATTTCAGAAAGGCTTTCGACTCAGTGGCCTAGACTACCCTTGACAAAATCCTGGCAATACGTGGGTTCTCCCCAACCTTCCGCAGGTGGACCCAAAACATTCTCCACGCAGGCAAAGCGGCCATTCTCCTAAACGGGATTCCAGGCAACTGGATTCAATGCAAAAATGGTTTGCGACAAGGTGATCCGGTTTCTCCCTACCTCTTCCTCATCGTCGCCGACCTGCTTCAACAGCTCATCCTCCAGAACTCTGAACCTGCTCTCCACCACCCCATCTTCTCCCACCTGCCTCCCACTGTCCTCCAATACGCTGATGATACGCTCATCGTTGTAGCCGCCTCTCCTGCCACCGCTGCAGCCCTTAAAGTAATCCTAAACAATTTTGCACACGCCACGGGCCTCGCCATCCACTTCTCCAAAACTACCTTAGCCACTCTACACACAGACGAATCCAAGACTGCTGCCATTGCCCTCGCCATGGGGTGCTCATGCGCCTCCTTCCCGCAAACTTACCTCGGTCTTCCTCTCGCCCCGACTAAGCCTCTCACCAATGCCTTCAACCCTTTGGTAGAACGTTCTAGGAAATTACTTACGGGCTGGCGTGCCAAACTTCTCGATAAAGGCGATCGGCTCATCCTCATTTCCGCAGTTATGGACTCAATCCTCACCTATTTCATGTCTGTGTTTCGCATCCCCAAGAAAACAATCAAAACATTGGACTCTCTAAGAAGGGCTCTTTTTGGGCAGGAGACGATGCTTGCTCAGGTGCTCAATGTCTTATTGCATGGAAAAATGTCTGCTTACCAAAAAAATTCGGTGGTTTAGGGCTCAAAAACCTGCAAGTTCAAAACAATTGCCTCCTTATGAAATTTGCTGCCAAAGCACTCTCCAATGCACAGTCACCTTGGCTAGAGTGGCTTGATCTCCAACACCCTAACGCACTAGTCTCCTCATCCCCTCGAACCTCTTTTCTGTGCCGCACAATTTCACAGCAAATACCTACCCTACAAAATATCACGTTCGTGCTAACAAACAATGGCTCACATACCTACTTCTGGCTAGACACTTGGCTGACTCCACAACGCCTTGCCATCACCTTCCCCCACCTATTTTCACACTCCACCTTAGAGGTGGTTAAAGTGGCTAACATTTTGCGTTTCCGTATCCAAGCAAACCTCCGTAATTGTCTCTCCCTCATGGCAGAACAAGAGCTTGTGTCGCTTGTGGCTATTTTGCAGGACTTCATGCCCTCGGCGGGGGAAGATCAACGGTTCCTACGACATGGCATTGGCTTCACCACCAAGCATGCATACGGTGCCCTCATGGTTCGGCCAGATAACGATCTCATTGCTCCTCTCATATGGAGCGCCAAGGCTCCTCGAAAGCTTAAAGTCTTCGCCTGGCTACTCTTCAAAGACCGCCTCAACACCAGGATCAATCTTGCACACAAGCATATAATCGATTCAGATATATGCCCCCGGTGTGCTAGGTTACCCGAAGACTCCAGCCACCTCTTCATCACATGCCCTCTTGCTAATAGGATTTGGCATCGACTTGGGCTCCTGCCACAAACCGACGACATCGCAGACCTATGGGACGTCACTATACCTCCTCACCTCTCCACCACAGCATGGCCCTCGGTCCTCTTGGCTTTATTACGGATGATCTGGGCAGCACGTAATGACATGGTGTTTAGGACGGTGGATCAAAGCTCTGTAATAACCCTTAGGAACCTTATTTCTGTTTTGGATCTCTGGTCTCATCGTCTTGTGGAAACACAAGACAAGGAGGACGTCTTCTCGTGGCGTTCCTACCTCTCTGCACGTTGCACCGTGCCTATGTAATTATGTACTTACTGCCACGGCAGTCCTTTGAGTAATATATTCAGGTGGGGGAGCTCCCCCCCCCCCCCCCCCATTCTAAAAAAAATTATTACTCTAACATTTGGTCAAAATTAGCATCGAAAAACGCATTAGACCCTGTATAGATGGAAGGAGGGAGTAGATCAATTGACTTGGGATCATGTCAACTGTCCCAGATTAGCGTCCAAACAACTCCCTACTCAATCGATCCATCGTTTCCGTCATCATGCCGCATGTCCCGCGGCCCAGTTCCTCGACCCGAGCCAAGTCTGATTGGTTGCAACTGGCGTTTCCTCCTTAGCGAAGCACAGACGTTGTGTTAGTATATGCCTACGAAGTTTTGAGGTTAAAACCAACCACATTTCAAAGATGAGACACATAGAAAAATTACTAGTCGAACGATGCTAAAGCGTCGCTAGCAACGTTCGAAAAAGAATCGGATTACTTTTGGAACTTCTACACGTGATCGTCTGCACAGCCTTTACATGGGCATGGGCGTTTCCACCCGGCATGCAGTTCAAATGCCAAGTCCAACATTTTCTATATGAACTGAACGTCGTCTGCTTTAGCCTTTAGTTGAGAAAAATGCTTTTTTTTTCAATACGAAAATGCAAGGATCACACCTGCGTTATCATGCGGTGCACGAAACCATTGGAATACATGGGGAAACTAAACAGCAAAAGAAATCATCCTCTGAGTATGCACCACCGCATCTGAATGCTTTACGTGATCTCGAAATGGAGAATAGCATGATTGGGTGCGTCCCATATCCCAGCACTCGATGGAAATCCAGCTCTAGCCGCGGGGTACCGCGCTCAAATAAGCAGGCAGCCAATTGAGAAACCGAAGGCAATGCGATGGGTGGGCTTTTCCTTCCTGTAAAGCGTTCCTTCGCGGGTGCGTCCCATCATTAGCCGGTTGGGATTACGTAAACGGCTAGTAGTATCTACTCTATCTGGTTCCATCTTCCATGCATGCATGGTTGGTTGTGGTTGGTCCTGGCCTGGTTTGTCTCTACCGTTTCATTTGGTTTTGGGACGGCGCGAAAGATGGTCGTCGATTCGGTCGCATGCGTCCGATGCCTGGATCTGGATGGCTGGCCTGGACCCCCACCTGTCACATTGGCCGCCGATTGCATGCAATTGAGTTGGGTCCATATTTGGCCTGCCGCTGTGCCAGATGTGTATCATCGGTTTTTTGTTGACACCGCTCGATTTCACAGTAGATTTTAAGTTTCAGTCGTTGAAACTTACTGTTTTTCATCTGAAATTTACGACTTTCTCGCTCGCTCTGACTAAGTTTTGTAGATAAAATTTTAAGTCATTTTTCTTCTCGGTTGTAGGCACAAAAATTATGATTTTATCGGTTGCTCGTACTAAGTTGGAAGAGTGGAAAGTTAACATTTATTTTAAAATTCATCAAAACATATTTAAAATGGATCTTATTTGAAAGCCCTCGTCACGAGAAACATGAATATGAAAACAGAACTTAATTTGCACTTTTCATTCAGAAGATATAAAAAAGTTAAAAATCAGAAGCCAAAATTAATGCACGTACTACTCTGGCAGAATATTCTTGTGAGTGATGATAGTTTAATTAAATTGAACTGCATGTGTATCTTTGTTGGAGTGAGAGCAAAGATGAGTATAGGTATAGGGATAATTCCTTGTGTGTGTGTTTTTTTGTGGGGAGAGGGCGGGGGTGAGTTTTATTTGAAGAAACAGAATCACAGTCTATTAATACAACCCGTGTTACGATGTCCGGCACCCGGCAACCAACAAGCGATGCTACCATCAGATCTACCTATATATTGGCTAGACTATGAGCAACTTTATTTTAATGACGCTCAATTTTCAATGAAACAAGCCCACATGGTTCCAGAAGCTTCTTGATATTTAGTATCAGGTGGCCATATGCAGAGCAGTCCAATGAGTAATATGTCAATGCAGCAACAATAGCCGTGTTGTTGAAGTGTATCATAATGGCTTCTCTGCAAGCACACGCCTCTAAGATCACTGGATAAGTTATGCCTTTGTAAACCACAGATGGCGCTCCCTGGTATTCACCTTGTTCGTCCCACCACATCACAGCAAACCGCTCCTAGTCCTATGTTTTGATGATTTTGTCATAGCTCCATCAACATTCAAATTCATAAGGCCTTGCGGTCAGTGGCTGAGGCAGTATCGGGGCGAGTCTTATATCTCTATCTCAGCTTGCAGCGACACACAAGACCGCATCGCCTCCAACGATCTGGTAGTGAGCCGGCCCAGTAACCATGGGTTTCGTCACTCTGACGTCATGTACGTAATTTTTCCTTTTGTTTATATTTTAGAAAAAACTAAATACATATATTACGAATAAATAATTTATTTAATATATGACATTTCAAAAATGATCATGCTTTTCAAAAAAATCTACGTGACATTTTAAAAAAATGTTAAGCAAAGTAAAAAATTGTGTCATTCAAAAAATTGTTTTGTACCATTGATAAAATATGTATGCTCCATTTAAAAAAAAGTTCATGCGTGTCAAAATTACTTTTGTGACATTTAAAAATATATTTATACAATGTGAAAAAATGTTCGCATAGTTTAAAAAATATCTAGTATCATTCAAAAACTTGCATCGACGTGTATTTGAAAAATATTTAACACGAGTTTGAAAAATGCTAAAAACATGTATTTGTTTTCCATCATGTATTTGAATTTTTTTAACGCACAAGTCAAATGTTTTAGATGTATACCAAAAAACCACAATGTGTATGAAAAAGTAGACATAAAAACATACTCTCCCATCTCAAAATAAGTGTCTCTGATTTAGTAAAAAGTTAGTAGAACTTGGTACTAAATCAGCGATAGTTATTTTGGGATGGAGGGAGTATATTTGAAAAATGTAAATCATGTATTTAAAAAATATTAAACATGTATTGAAACTATTCCTACAACATAGGAAAAATGTCAAAGTGTACGAAAAAGTTAGACATCTGTTTAGAAAAAAAGGAAGAAACTCAAAGAAAGAACCAAAGAAAAAAGGAAAACCAAAGAAACAACAAAAGAAAAAAAGATCAGAGAAAACCCCGGAAAACCCAACAGAAAATAAACACTCGCGCTTGGCTACAGTGCTGGATCAGCCCAATAGCCACCACATTGTAGACAACTCCTACTAGAAATCGGTACGGGGGAAACATAGCTCTCGTGGCAGTATCCAGCGACTGGGAGCAGCTGCCCGGGCTTTTATACTTGAGATGAGTGCAATGATGTGGTAATCAGCTGACCTTAGCGTGATTTTCCCAGAAAATAGTTCTTGGGCCTTACTCAGTGCGCCTAGGCCCATATGATTAACTTGCTTGGTTTGTAATGTCTAGGCTCATGGCTGCACGTTTGCCGAAATCAGAAGTTAAGGGTGGTACAGTGGTCACTCTCTGCCTTTCCAGGCGCTGACGAGTGACGTATTTGCATGTGCGCCACTTTGGAGAGTTTTATCTTTTTTTTTAGATTTGTTTATTCAAAATGTGTTTACCTCTTGAACCGTGCATCCAACTAGAACCGTTTTCATAGTTGGATTTCTCGCGTCGAGGTCTTCAAAATTAGATCCCATGTTAATAAGCCTATGCAATGTCATATATAAGGTGGTGCCAAAGTGTTTGGTGAATCGACTGAGACCTATTTTGGATAATATTATCTCTCCTCAACAAAGTGCCTTTGTCCCTGGCAGGATGATTACAGATAATGCACTAATTGCCTTTGAGTGTTTCCACTTTATTCAGCAGGAGAAGGACCCTAGCAAGAGCTTCTGCGCATATAAGCTGGATTTATCAAAAGCTTATGACAGGGTGGACTGGATCTTCTTGGAGCGAATGATGAAAAAGATGGGCTTCGCTCGCCGGTGGGTGGACTGGATTATGGCTTGCGTCACCTCGGTGAGATGTACAGTGAAATTCAATGGAACCCTCTTGGAATCATTTGCACCGTCGCGCGGGCTACGGCAAGGTGATCCTTTGTCCCCGTTTTTGTTCCTGTTTGTGGCTGATGGTCTATCTGTGTTGTTGAAAGATGGAGAGCAAAGAGGAGATTATACCCCGCTAAAAATATGCCGAAGAGCGCCGGGAGTGTCTCACTTATTATTCGCAGATGATACGTTGCTCTTCTTCAAGGCAGAGGCGGACCAAGCTAAAAAGGTCCAACAAGTGCTAAATACATATGCAAAGGCCACTGGACAATATGTTAATCCGTCTAAATGTAGTGCCCTGTTTGGCACTTCGTGTCCAGCCATAATGCAAGACGTGGTGAGAGATATTCTTCATATTGGTACTGTTACTTTTGAGGAAAAGTACCTAGGCCTTCCAACGCCCGAGGGTCGCATGTCTCGAGGTAAATTTCAGAATCTGCAGTCCCGGTTGTTGAAAAGGATTATTGCATGGGGCGACACCCTCTCTCTGGCTGGCAAGGAGACTATGATCAATGCAGTAGCTCAGGCCATCCCTACGTATATTATGAGCGTTTTCAAGTTACCTATGTCTGTCTGCGATGATCTGAACAGAATGGTCCGGAATTTTTGGTGGGGGGCATCGGAAGGCAAGCGGAAAACACATTGGATAGCATGGCCAAGGATACAAGCTCAGAAAAGCAAGGGTGGTTTGGGATTCAGAGATTTCCGCCTCTTCAACCAGGCGCTCCTAGCGAGACAGGCTTGGCGTTTGCTAACTAATCCCACCAGCTTGTGTGCGCAGGTTCTCAAGGCACGGTACTATCACGACGGGCGCCTCGAAGATACGGTATTCTCGGGGAATGCATCTCCGACTTGGCAGGCGATTCAGCACGGCCTCGAGCTCTTGAAAAAGGGCATCATATGGCGCGTCGGGGGCGGGCAGGACATCCGCATTTGGCGAGACCGGTGGCTGCCTAGGGAGCCATCACGCCAACCCATATCCCTGCAGGGTACGTGCCGCCTAAGGAGGGTGGCGGAGCTCCTGGATGGCGAGGGGTCCTGGCGCATGGACCTGCTCCGCCGCTACTTCCTCCCTGCGGATGTCGACGTCATCACCAGTATCCGTACGTCGACCCGCGTCACCGAGGATATTATTGCATGGGCACCGGAGAGGAACGGTATCTTCACCGTTCGGTCCGCCTACCGCCTGGCCATGGACGAGCGCGAGCGTCCTTCGGCTTCCGCCATGAGCAGGGCACCGGATGGTCGTCGCGCCATCTGGAAGATCATATGGGGGTGCCCTGCTCCCCCTAAGGTACGCGTGTTCGCTTGGAGAGTCGTCACCAACTCACTTGCTACTTGGGCCAAATAAGCCTCGCGACACCTCGAGCTTACTGACATTTGCCCCTTGTGTGGTGTTGAACGCGAGGATGGATTCCATGCGCTTTGCAGGTGTCCCCTGGCAAGAGAGCTCTGGCGAGTTATGGCCTTGGACTGGAACATCCCCAAGGTGGAGGCCATCGTCAACACTGGCCCAGAGTGGATCTTTTCACTGCTGGACCCCTTGAATGAGACGGCGAGACTGGTGGTGCTCATGACCATGTGGAGAGTATGGCATGTCCGGAATGAGATCACACACGACAAGGCGCCGCCCACTGCCGAAGCCTCTCGACGCTTTTTGCACGGATACATCAACTCACTCATGTGCATACAGCAACATCCTGATGGTAACCTAGAGAAAGGGAAGATGGTGGTCCTGCCTTCACCACCACGCGCTCCAGAAAGTACGGCGCCCAAGGTGCGCGCACACTGGGTACTGCCCCAGCCGGGCTGGGTTAAGTTGAACACGGATGGGAGCTACATAGCGGCCACAGGTGCGGCGGGAGGAGGTATGATCCTGCGTGATGACAGAGGCGAGATCATCTACAGCGCATGTAGGGAGCTACGTACATGCGACAACGCTTTAGAGGCGGAGCTAGAAGCGTGCAGAGAAGGCTTGGAGCTGGCCTTGCACCTATCTAACCTACCTATTCTGGTTGAGTTGGATAGCGCGGAGGCGGTGTCGATGATTACAGCACGCGAGATGGATAGATCGTCACATCGTGCACTTATAAAGGAGATTCGTAGGTTGGCTGGAAGCGATGCTAGGGAGATCTCTTTTACTCTTTGTAGCCGTCTGCAGAACAGGATTAGTCATGAGTTGGCCGCCTATGGCCGTAGCACTCCGCGCACAGCAGTCTGGCTTACTGCCGGGATGGACTTTGTTATAAACCTGGCTCTCGCTGAGAAGCCTCCTTGAGTAATGAGAATTCCTTTTTTCCCGCAAAAAAAAAGATCCCATGTTAATAGGTCTTGATGACTTTTTTTAGAAAGAAAGAAAAAGAATCAGAAATAACCAAAAACAAAAAACAAAATGAATACTAGAAAACAATCTGAAAAGATGAAAACCAAAAAAATGGTTCACGCAAAAAAACAAATACCAAAAAATGAAAGAAAACATTGGAGCCCAGAAGCACAATTGCGGTTTTTCACTTTTTTGGAACCACAAGCTGTGCTTTTTCGTATTTTTCGGAGAAGCACACTCGCGGAAGCAAATTTGTGCTTTCATGAGAAGCAAATATGTGCTTCTTTTTTTTTCGGGAAAAGTATGTGCTTCTCATGGAAGCACAGATTTATTTTTTCTGACCCAAGGATATGCTTCTCATGGACTGCCCCCAATTTGATTTTCAGGAAAATGTGTTGGTATTGTTGATGTCTTGTGTGTGTCAACGGAAGGTAGTCTTCGAACGTGCTCAAGCTTCAATTCTAGTGGACTCTCTCGCCTTCTGAAGCCTCATTTTGAAGAACTGATTACAACAGACTTGAGTAATTCTTTGCTAGCGTGCTCACTAGTTGTCTAAGTTATTATGTACCTGAGAGTATCTTTTGTGTTTGAACAATTGTCAGACTATCATGTTTAAGATTTTGTTTTAAAAGTATGATGTAATGATACGTCTCTAATGTATCTATAATTTATAAAGTATTCATGCTATATTTACATCAATTATATACAATTTTGATGCAACTTTTATATTGTTTTGATGGACTAACTTATTAATCTAGTGCCCAGTGTCAGTTCCTGCTTTTTTGCTTGTTTTTGGTTTCACGGATCAATATCTAGGAAGGTTCAAATATGACGCCAATTTTTGACGATTTTTTCTGGACCAAGAAGGACCCTGGAAGCTTCGAGGGACGTCGAGACGACCCACGAGGGCCCCACATTGACACATGGTGTGGCCAGGGGGTGGTCACGCCATCTGTCCATGTGGGCCCACTGAACAACCTTTTGGCATGATTCCAACGTCACAAATTCCTGTAAATGCCAAAACCATTCACCGTACATTTAGAACAATTTTTTCGCCGCTGCAAGTTCCCCTTTCGCGACGATCCCATCTGGAGGCCTTTTCTGGCACTCTGTCAGATGGGGAAGCCATTGGAGGAGGCCTCTTCATCAACCTTGTTGTTCTCATGGTGATGTGTGAATAGTTCATCATCGGGGCTGTGGGTATGTACTAGTAGCTATGTGTGAATAGTTCACCATTTTGATGGATTTGATCTTGATTGTATCATGAGCTTGATTAATAAACTTGGATCTGATGATGTTGACCCCCTCTATTATTTTTGTGGTGAATCGAGTCTTAATCTTTGAAGTTTCTTTATGTTGGATTGAATACTTTGGATTTGAGATCACTTGATGCATGTATAGTAATTAATTTGTGTATACCCGTGGTGACATTGCGGTACTCTAAGCATAAAGGTTGAACGATAGTATCATATGGTGTTGTCGTAGTACGATCTCTAGGACTATCTGTGACACTTTGGAGTGGTCCAATAGATTGATTGGAAAGACAACTTTGAGGTGGTTTGCTACCTACGCGATTTCATCCTACTTTCTCTGAGAGATAGAAACTTTGGAGTGATTCTTTGCTACACTTTGAGGGATTATCATGTGGCTAATTATGTTAATGATGTTGAGAGTTGGCACTAGCAAAATTATGAACCCTAGGCCCTGTTTCCAAGCATTGAATGTTGTTTTTACCTACCTTTGTTACTTGTTACCTTGTTGTTTTCGAATTGTTCAGATTGTAAAAAGCTATTTCTACCATCCATATTACGCATCTATCAACACATCTTCGCCGAACTAGTGCACCTATACGACTGACAACTGTATTGGGTGTGTTGGGACACAAGAGATTACTTGTATTTGATTGCAGGGTTGTCTGAGAGAGAACTACCATCATCCTACACTCTCGCAGAGTGATAAACCTTAGGTCATCAACTTGAGGAAAATTTGTTGTTGTCCTAAACTCTGCGGTTGGTTGCCCAACAAAGTCTACAAGAATAAAGCTATTCTAGCACCATTGCCGGAGAGATGGGTGCTTGAAGGTATCTCTTTAAATCTTGCAATTGAATCTTTTACTTTCTTGTTTTATTTACTATTTTAGTTAATAAAATAAATTATAAGAAATGGAAGTGGAGTTGAGTGCAATTCTTTATCTCTATAAAGTTTTTATTGAAAACTATGATCCCGATAATCTTCATGAAGTGATAAAAAAAGAATTTAACAAAATATTTGATGTGAGTTCCTTGAATGATAAGCATGATTGCAATGTTATTAGTATGCACTCTATGAATATCAGTTGTGCCAGTGATATGCGAAGCCATAAGCTTGGGATGTTATGTTTGATGAAGATGATCTTTTTAATCCCCCTAATTTTATGAGAAAATTTACCATGATGAAAACATGTCTCCTATTTATGATGATGAAAGTGGGTTTGGAAGAGTGTCAATTTTAGGTAACAATGATCCCATTATTTTGAAGGGTGTTGAATCTTGTTACAATGATAAAAGTGGATTTAAAGAGGTCATGACTTTATTTAGTGTTGAATCTGCTACATTGAAAGATGTTTCATTTGATTATGACAACAAAGTTGCTAGATGATTATTGTGATGAAATGTATGCTATAAATAATAATGATAAAGATGAAGATGAAACTTGTCAACGTGATTTTAAATTTCAATTTGGTCATGTCAACCTAGTATCACATGATAGCTATTTTGTTGCATTTGCTCCCACTACAATTAATGGGAAGAAATTTTCTTATGTGAAGAGTAACAAAAATTCTATACTTGTGGATCATAAAAAGAATGATTTATGTGATTGTTTGTTGAATTTTTTCATGATGCTACTAAAAATTGTTATGAGTGAGGAAGATATGGAAGCATAGATTTATTTTTTCCGAGAAGCTGTGCTTCAGCTGGAGCAAATTTGTGCTTCCCATGGAAGCAAATCTGTGCCTCCCTTGGAATTAATTATGTGCTTCTCGCGGAAGCATAATTTTTTTTCGGAAAGCATAGATGTGCTTTGCAAAAATAAAATTAAAAATATTAAAAATCTATGAAAACCATGCAAAACATGAAAAGTAAAAAATATCCTGAAAAACTCATCTAAAGCCCGAAAACGCATACAAAAACACCACTTGATGCGCTTCGAGGCCAAAATGGTAACCCTTGTGGGAGACCCCAAAATTAACCTTCGATTAGTTTTTTTTTAGGGGAACCTTCGATTAGTTGCTTTTCACGTTTGCACACAACATGCCCCCTACCTACCACAACCCAGCCCACTAACCAAAAGATTAGCATGGTAGCACCCAAATTGCCCACTGGATCTATATCTCGCTTATGTTGTTTTCATACAGATTGTACATTTTTATATACACTCAAAACATTTTGTGTACACATTTATAAAAATTAATGTACATGATAACATTTTTTTTCAAATATATGTCTTGATGTCTATTGTTATCATAAACACTGTACATTTTTGGTATACATCTAAAACACTTTTAATACAAGTTTAGTAATCTTTAAATACATGATTAACATTTTTCTAAAATGTATGCTTTGATGCTATTGTGTTCATACCATTTGTATACATCTAAAATATTTTTTATACAGGTTTAACATTTTTCATATACACGACTAAAATATTTCTTATACATCTGAAATATTTAAAATAAATGGTTTCTCTTTTTAAATAAAGTTCACAGTTATTTTGAATGCAATCAATTTTTGAAAATTATACTAACAAATATTTACACTGCGTTAACATTTCTCAGATTCACGATTTAAAAAATAAGTAAAATTAATTTTCGTAATATATGTGTTTATCCAACTAAAAACAAGTATATTTATTTAGAATATTTTTCGAAATATAAACAAATGAAAAAAAATGAATTGAAAGGAACGAATGAGAAGCTACAGTTGTTTTGCTACTACGCCGGCCCACCGGTGGATCCTTGAGCATTACGTAGGGTAGGTTGGGCTCAATTTAAGCGAGACATAGTCACACCCCAAATTTCCAGCGAAACCACGGGGACCTCCTATACCAGTGGCGGACCTAGAAATAAAATAAAGGGTCTGCCCACTTCAAAAAAATTGAGTTCTATTTTCATCCTTTAGATGGGCCTTAAAAATCAGCTATTTATTACATGATAAAAAAACATTTTCCAAAATTATGGGTGTCCCATGGCATACCTGGCAGTCTGGCACACCTCTTAGGTAGGGAGCACCAACTAGTTACAGTGCACACAACCTTACCACTCGAGCTACAAGAAGCTGGTGAAAGAATACAGCGGGAAATATTTAAAACGTAGCCGTGCTATTTCTTGCACATACATTTCAGAAAAAAAATCAAACAAAATTTTAAAAAATCACAAATTATGAAAAAGTTCATCAAATTTTTAAAAAGTTCATAATTTTTTTTAAAAAAATGAACCAATTTGGAAAAAGTTCATTGAACTTGAAGAAAAGTTCATCAAATTTAAAAAAAGTTCAACGAATTTGGAAAAATTTCATCGAAGTTCGAAAAAAGTTCATCGAATTTCCAAAAAAGTTCATTGAATTTCCAAAAAAGTTCATCGAATTCAAAAAAATCATCAAATTCGGAAAAGGTTCATCGATATTGAAAAAAGTTCATCCATTTGAAAAAGTTCATTCAATTGTGCAAAAGAATAAAAAGAAAAAAAAAGTTCATGGATTTGAAAAGGTCATAGAAATTGAAAAAAAAAGTTCATCAAATTTGAAAGAGTTCATAGAATTTAAAAATAATTGATATAATTTAAAAACAGTTCATCACATTTGAAAAAAGTTCATGAAATTCGAAAAATAGTTCATTGGTTGAAGAAATAGTTCATTGAATTTAAAAAGTTTGAGCATTTTTTTAAAATATAAAAGAAAAAGAAAATAAATAGAAAAAGAACAACAAAATTGAAAATACAAACAACAAAAAAAAGAAACAACAAAAAGTGGGAACGATAGCAAGTGAGCACACGACGTGTTCTGTCCCAGGTTGTTTGTGGAGCGGGCGCCGATAGGCGCCGGCGCACCGGCCGAAAGTTTCGGCCGGTCCAGCCCAGGGCGTCGGATGTGAGCCGCACGGGTCGTTGGATCGAGGCAAAAAAAAACGAATCGCCCCCAGCTTCTTCTTCCTCGAGCACTCGGGCTGGATCCACATGCCTCGCTCGAGGACCGCGGCGCCGCGCCTCTTGTCCCCTCCGGTGGTCGTCCTCGTCGCCGGCCCCCGTCGGTTTTCCTCATCGCCGGTCCCCATCCCTCGCCAACCGCCTCGTCGCCGGTCCCCATCCTCGCAGGTCGTCCTTGTCGTCGCCTAGACCCATGCAACAGCCACACCTTTGGTTGCAGCTCTCGACGGTGCCGATTGTTGCTTTGGGTTGTAGCTCCGTCACCGCCGCTCGCCGTTGATGCTCGCTGCAAGGAATTGCGTCTACGACGGCTGCCAGTCAATCAATGCCGTTTGAATGGATGTAGCAAAAACTTCACCGGTAGTAGCAAAATTAAACTACGGTTGCAGCAAAAATCTTCTCACCGCCTTCGTGAGGTCGCAGCTCCGCCTAGATGGACGTAGCAAAAACCTTCGGCGGTAGTAGCAAAATCCTACTATGGTTGCAGCAAATCGTCGTCGCCGTCGCGAGATCGCAGCTCCGCCTTGATGGATGTAGCAAAAAACTTTGCCGGTGGTAGCAAAAATCAGCTACGGTTGAATCTTTATTATCTACGGTTGAAGCTTTTTGCGACACCTTGAAGCTTTTTCCCTGTTGGCAGTAACCAGCCCCTAGCATCGGCATTCAGTGTTTGAAGCTTTTTCCAACGCCGGTTGAAGCTTTGTGCGATACCGGATGTAGCCTTTTGTTGTGGCAGTGGTTGGTTCCAGTATCTGTCGCCGCTGGTTGAAGCTTTTCGCCGCATCGGTTGTAGCTTTCCAGAACGCCGGTCACAACATCAGGGGGTGTCCCCATTGTACTCTCAGCTCAACGTCCACCTCGAGCTCGTGTGCCATGGCCGCCCTGCCTGTGAGCTCGCAGGTGATGCCTTCCCTGTCGTAGTAGCGCCGGTGCTTGGCCCCCGACGAGTGCGGCCATGGCTTACGAGATGCAGTTGAGAGAGGGGAAAATCGAGGGGAGGACACTAGCTCGGGGGGCGGGCGGGGGGGGGGGAGGGGGTGGGGGGTCGGCTTCGGGGGTGCTCACCGGAGAAGAAAGGAGGGGGGCTCGCTGGAGGAGATCGTAGGCTTGGACTTCCATGGCAGCCGGGGAGGTGGGGAAAAAATAACCAGGAAAGAGAAGGAGAAGGACGCGGGGATGGGGTAAAGGATAACATGATGGGCCCTCATGGTTTGATTGGGTGTAGCGCTGCGTGCGTGGACGAGACCGGCCGAATCGTTCGGCCGGCGCGCCGAACGCAAGTGTTTACCTTGTGGAGCTCATCGGTACCGATCGAAGTTCGATTCCCACACGTGCACCTTTTTTTTCCCAGTTTTAACAGAAACAGAAAAAAGGCACGTGGGCTGGCCCAGCAAGGAGGGGCTGTATAGGTATGCCACTGTCCTATACCACGCCTTCTGCCCCAGTTCACCAGCCGGCGCTCACGCGGATGGTAGATGGGCCGGCCAATTAAGAACGAGCGCTCACTCGATCGCAGGTCGGTCGCCCCTTGATCCCTGGTCGTTGCTTGACCATGGACCATCGACCAGGTGTTGACTGTTGACTTTTACAAAAAAAAATCACAAAAATTAAATGTTTCATAAATTCCAAAAAAATGTTTACAAGTTTAAAAAACGCGTTCTTGAATTCAAATGAATTCACGGATTTGAAAAAACTTCATGAAATTTGGAAAAAAAATTCAAGAATTCAAGAAAATCACTTATTTGTGAAAATTTCATGAATTTGAAAAGGAATTTACAAAATTTGAAAAAAATACAAATTAGGGAAGAGTTCACGAATTTGAAAAAGTTTGCGGATTCGAAATGTTCATGAATAGAAAAAAAAGTTCATGAATTTGAGGGAAAGAATCATGAATTTGGAAAAATCATGCATCTTGAAAAGAAATACAAAAATTGAAAAATCACAAATTTGAAAAATTTCTTGAATTTCAAAAGAAAGGAAAAAACAAGAAAACGATAAAATGAATAAAAAATTAAAACATAAAATAATTTAACAAAAGCTGGCCCGAAATAACCAGAGAAAACCGGCCCAAAACCAGTTTGGGAAACGAACTAATGGGTCGACCCACTTGGAACAAACTAAGGGAGGGAGGGAGGGTGTGTGTGTGTGTGTGTGTGTGTGTGTTGTACGGTTTAGGCGCCAAATAGGAATCAGGGAAACCACGCATCCTCGGCTCCTACTGCTCACCCTCTACTTGTATCAGTTGCGATTGTTCGGATCATTTGACTACTTCGGCTTCGGCAGTCGCAGTGATAAATATTTGCGCACGGGCGCAACTCCTCCCAGTGAGAAGGCAGGAATCCAAAGGCGCCTCCACCTAGAAATTCATGGCTACACCCTCCCTAAGTGGTTTTAGTGTTGATAACAACGTAATTTACGGTCTAACCTTGTGCTTGCGCAACACAGGTGTATTCAAAAGTGGCTCAAGACAATTAGGTACCCCTTTGAAAGGAAAAGAGAGAAGAGGGAGTTCCGGCAATTTTATTTTCTTTGAATCGCAAGAAAACTGTACTATTAGGAGGGTGGTTCGCGTTGGAAGGTATGAGTGGAATCAAACACATACACAAAACTATATTTGCACCCCACATATCCTTCCCATCTTTCGAGGAGAACCTCACTCAAAATCTGAAGATTACTGTTTATCATTGCCCAGTAGTACCGTGGTGGCAAGCGGTACTACCGCTCCCATGGTGGGAGCAGTATTGCCGCTGGCTACCCACTAGTAGGAAAAGGGGCTTTTACCCCGGTTTATAAGGGCCTTTAGTCCCGGTTCTGGAACCGGGACTAAAGGGTCGTTACTAATCCCCTAGCCCTTTAGTCCTGGTTCTTACACGAACCGGGACTAAAGGCTGTCCACGTGGCCGGTGCGGGGAGCCCAGGCAGGAGGGCCTTTGGTCCCGGTTGGTGCCACCAACCGGGACCAATAGGCAGGGCCTTTTGTCCCGGTTGGTGTCACCAACCGGGACCAATAGGCATCCACGCGTCATCAGCTGGCAGGAGCTGAGGTTTTTGTTTTTTTTGAAAGGGGATGGTTTAGGGGTTTTGGGGGGTTAATTTAGGTGTTTCATATATTGTGTTAGCTAGCTAATTAATAGAGAGAAGTGTCCTCTCTTATCTCCGTGTTTGGTCGACGCTACGTACTATATACGTATGGAGAGGAGTAGACACGCTAGCTAGTAATCAAATGAAGGAAACAGAAGATCGTCATGAACATATGCATACAGAGAGAAGTGATATCGACCCCCTCTCCTTCTCCGAGATATTGGTCGAAGAACAAGTTATCGTATATCTATCCGACACTACCGGCTACATATATACAATAATTATCTCTTACAATACAATCTCCTAATTAAATTGTAGGAACACGGGGTCCACATAGTATTCTCCGTTTTCAGCGATCACGTGGTCAAGGAAGAATGCCGCCAATTCCTCTTGAATTCCTCGCATACGATCTGGTGCTAGGAGTTCATCCCGCTTCCGAAACATCTAATTTGAAGAAGGGGGTCAATACATATATATATGAATAAATGAAACTCAACACAAATGATGGTAATAAAATAAAATTGTGAATATTATTGCTTACGCACTTCATATTGTTCTTCAGTGTAGCCCCGCTCACAAGTCGTGTAGCGGATGGACTCGCAAACGTAGTATCCACAGTAATTATTTCCGGGTTCCTGCCACAACCACTTTACAAGAAATAGAGGTCAATCAAACTGATAAGCAAGCATGCTAAATGGTATTGATGAAACTAGCGCTTGAATCACTAGGAGATGCGCGGAACATGCTACTATAGTACTTACTTTCGGGTGATTAAATTGCAGCTTCTTTGGCAGTCCCGGAGCTTTTGAGGTGAATTTTCTCCAAACCCTGCCAGACAAAGAAAACAATTACTTGATATCAGGAAATGAACAAAGTTGCTGATATGGTGGGTAATGATCGATTTAACTTACTTCTCGAGCATTTGAGTCATGTTCGCATAGTCCTGGGGATCTTTTCGTCTCGAGTCTAAGATTTCTGTGATGAACTACTTTCCAATAAGGGAGCAGGTACAGTTACCTCATCAAGTTCTACTTTCCTCCCACTCACTTCTTTCGAGAGAAACTCCTTCTCTAGAAAGGATCCATACTAAGCAACAAATGTCTTGCCTTCGGATCTGTGATAGAAGGTGTACCCAACTGTCTCCTTTGGGTATCCTATGAAGACACATTTCTCCGATTTGGGTTTGAGCTTATCAGGATGAAACTTTTTCACATAAGCATCGCAAGCCCAAAATTTTAAGAAACGACAACTTTGGTTTCTTGCTAAACCTCAGTTCATAAGGCGTCGTCTCAATGGATTTTGATGGTGCCCTATTTAACGTGAATGTAGCTGTCTCTAATGCATAACCCCAAAACGATAGTGGTAAATTGGTAAGAGACATCATAGATTGCACTATATCCAATAAAGTACGGTTATGATGTTCGGACACACCATTATGCTGTGGTGTTCCAGGTGGCACGGATTTGTGAAACTATTCCACATTGTTTCAATTGAAGACCAAACTCGTAACTCAAATATTTGTCTCCGCGATCAGATCGTAGAAACTTTATTTTCTTGTTTACGATGATTTTCTACTTCACTCTGAAATTATATGAACTTTTCAAATGTTTCAGACTTCTGTTTCATTAAGTAGATATACCCGTATCTACTCAAATCATCTGTGAAGGTCAGAAAATAATGATACCTGCAACGAGCCTCAATATTCATCGGACCACATACATCTGTATGTATGATTTCCAACAAATCCGTTGCTCTCTCCATAGTTCCGGAGAACAGCGTTTTAGTCATCTTGCCCATGAGGCACGGTTCGCAAGCATCAAGTGATTCATAATCAAGTGATTCCAAAATCCCATCAGTATGGAGTTTCTTCATGCGCTTTACACCAATATGACCTAAACGGCAGTGCCACAAATAAGTTGCACTATCATTATTAACTTTGCATCTTTTGGCTTCAATATTATGAATATGTGTACCACTACGATCGAGATCCAACAAACCATTTTTGTTGGTGTGTATGACCATAAAAGGTTTTTATTCATGTAAACAGAACAACAATTGTTCTCTAACTTAAATGAATAACCGTATTGCAATAAACATGATCAAATCATATTCATGCTCAACGCAAACACCAAATAACACTTATTTAGTTTCAACACTAATCCCGAAAGTATAGGGAGTGTGCGATGATGATCATATCAATCTTGGAACTACTTCCAACACACATCGTCACCTCGCCTTTTACTAGTCTCTGTTTATTCTGCAACTCCCGTTTTCGAGTTACTACTCTTTAGCAACTGAACCAGTGTCAAATACTGAGGGGTTGCTATAAACACTAGTAAGTACACATCAATAACATGTATATCCAATATACCTTTGTTCACTTTGCCATCCTTCTTATCCACCAAATAGCTGGGGTAGTTCCGCTTCCAGTGACCAGTCCCTTTGCAGTAGAAGCACTTAGTCTCAGGCTTAGGTACAGACTTGGGATTCTTCACTTGAGTAGCAACTTGTTTGCCGTTCTTTTTGAAGTTCCCCTTCTTCCCTTTGCCCTTTTCTTGAAACTAGTGGTCTCGTCAACCATCAACACTTGATGTTTTTCTTGATTTCTACCTTCGTCGATTTCAGCATCACGAAGAGCTCGGGAATTACTTTCGTCATCCCTTGCATACTATAGTTCATCACGAAGTTCTACTAACTTGGTGATGGTGACTAGAGAATTCTGTCAATCACTATTTTATCTGGAAGATAAACTCCCACTTGATTCAAGCGATTGTAGTACCTAGACAATCTGAGCACATGCTCACTAGTTGAGCGATTCTCCTCCATCTTTTAGCTATAGAACTTGTTGGAGACTTCATATCTCTCAACTCGGGTATTTGCTTGAAATATTAACTTTAACTCCTGGAACATCTTATATGGTCCATGACGTTCAAAACGTCTTTGAAGTCCCGATTCTAAGCCGTTAAGCATGGTGCACTAAACTATCAAGTAGTCATCATATTGAGCTAGCCAAACGTTCATAACGTCCGCATCTGCTCCTGCAAAAGGTCTGTCACCTAGCGGTGCATTAAGGACATAATTTTTCTGTGCAGCAATGAGGATAATCCTCAGATCACGGATCCAATCCGCATCTTTGCTACTAACATCTTTCAGCATAATTTTTCTCTAGGAACATATCAAAAATAAACACAGGGAAGCAACAACGCGAGCTATTGATCTATAACATAATTTGCAAAATACTATCAGGACTAAGTTTATGATAAATTTAAGTTCAATTAATCATATTACTTAAGAACTCCCACTTAGATAGACATCCCTCTAATCCTCTAAGTGATCACGTGATCCATATCAACTAAACCATGCCCGATCATCACGTGAGATGGAGTAGTTTCAACGGTGAACATCACTATGTTGATCATATCTACTATATGATTCATGCTCGACCTTTCGGTCTCCGTATTCCGAGGCCATATCTGTTATATGCTAGGCTCATCAAGTTTAACCTGAGTATTCCGCGTGTGCAACTGTTTTGCACCCGTTGTATTTGAACGTAGAGCCTATCACACCCGATCATCACGTGGTGTCTCGGCACGAAGAACTTTCGCAACGGTGCATACTCAGGGAGAACACTTATACTTTGATAATTTAGTGAAGGATCATCTTATAATGCTACCGTCAAACAAAGCAAGATAAGATGCATAAAGGATTAACATCACATGCAATCAATATAAGTGATATGATATGGCCATCATCATCTTGTGCTTGTGATCTCCATCTCCGAAGCACCGTCATGATCACCATCGTCACCGGCGCGACACCTTGATCTCCATCGTAGTATCGTTGTCGTCTCGCCAACTTATTGCTTTTACGACTATCGCTACCGCTTAGTGATAAAGTAAAACTATTACATGGCGATTGCATTTCATACAATAAAACGACAACCATATGGCTCCTGCCAGTTGCCGATAACTCGGTTACAAAACATGATCATCTCATACAACAAATTATATCACATCATGTCTTGACCATATCACATCACAACATGCCCTGCAAAAACAAGTTAGACGTCCTCTACTTTGTTGTTGCAAGTTTTACGTGGCTGCTACGGGCTTAGCAAGAACCGTTCTTACCTACGCATCAAAACCACAACGATAGTTTGTCAAGTTGGTGCTGTTTTAACCTTCGCAAGGACCGGGCATAGCCACACTCGGTTCAACTAAAGTGAGAGAGACAGACACCCGCCAGTCACCTTTAAGCAACGAGTGCTCGCAACGGTGAAACCAGTCTCGCGTAAGCGTACGCGTAATGTCGGTCCGGGCCGCTTCATCTCACAATACCGCTGAACCAAAGTATGACATGCTGGTAAGCAGTATGACTTATATCGCCCACAACTCACTTGTGTTCTACTCGTGCATAGCATCAACGCATAAAACCAGGCTCGGATGCCACTGTTGGGGAACGTATTAATTTCAAAAAAATTCCTACGCACACGCAAGATCATGGTGATGCATAGCAACGAGAGGGGAGAGTGTTGTCCACGTACCCTCATAGACCGACAGCGGAAGCGTTATCACAACGCGGTTGATGTAGTCGTACCTCTTCACGATCCGACCGATCAAGTACCGAACGTACGGCATCTCCGAGTTCTACACACGTTCAGCTCGATGACGTCCCTCGAACTCCGATCCAACCGAGTGTTGAGGGAGAGTTTCGTCAGCACGACGGCGTGGTGACGATGATGATGTTCCACCGACGCAGGGCTTCGCCTAAGCTCCGCAACGGTATTATCGAGGTGTAATATGGTGGAGGGGGGCACCGCACACGGCTAAGATATCTCAAGGATCAATTGTTGTGTCTCTGGGGTGCCCCCCTGCCCCCGTATATAAAGGAGCAAGGGGAGGCAGCCGGCCAAGGGGAGAGGCGCGCCATAGGGGGGAGTCCTACTCCCACCGGGAGTAGGTGGGAGTAGGACTCCTCCTTTCCTTGTGGGAGTAGGAGAAGGGAAGGGGAAGGAGAAAGAAGGAAGGGTGCGCCCCCCTTCCCTAGTCCAATTCGGACCAGATCATGGGGAGGGGTGCGGCCACCTTTTGAGGCCTTTCTCTCCTTTCCCGTATGGCCCATTAAGGCCCAATACGAATTCCCGTAACTCTCCGGTACTCCGAAAAATACCCGAATCACTCGGAACCTTTCCGAAGTCCGAATATAGTCGTCCAATATATCGATTTTTACGTCTCGACCATTTCGAGACTCCTCGTCATATCCCCGATCTCATCCGGGACTCCGAACTCCTTCGGTACATCAAAACTCAATAAAACTGTCATCGTAACGTTAAGCGTGCGGACCCTACGGGTTCGAGAACTATGTAGACATTACCGAGACACGTCTCTGGTCAATAACCAATAGCGGGACCTGGATGCCCATATTGGCTCCCACATATTCTACGAAGATCTTTATCGGTCAGACCGCATAACAACATACGTTGTTCCCTTTGTCACCGGTATGTTACTTGCCCGAGATTTGATCGTCGGTATCTCAATACCTAGTTCAATCTTGTTACCGGCAAGTCTCTTTACTCGTTCCGTAATACATCATCCCGTAACTAACTCATTAGTCACAATGCTTGCAAGGCTTATAGTGATGTGCATTACCGAGTGGGCCCAGAGATACCTCTCCGACAATCGGAGTGACAAATCCTAATCTCGAAATACGCCAACCCAACAAGTACCTTTGGAGACACCTGTAGAGCACCTTTATAATCACCCATTTACGTTGTGACGTTTGGTAGCACACAAAGTGTTCCTCCGGTAAACGGAAGTTGCATAATCTCATAGTCATAGGAACATGTATAAGTCATGAAGAAAGCAATAGCAACATACTAAACGATCGGGTGCTAAGCTAACGGAATGGGTCAAGTCAATCACGTCATTCTCCTAATGAGGTGATCCCGTTAATCAAATGACAACTCATGTCTATGGCTAGGAAACATAACCATCTTTTATTAATGAGCTAGTCAAGTAGAGGCATACTAGTGACACACTGTTTGTCTATGTATTCACACATGTATTATGTTTCCGGTTAATACAATTCTAGCATGAATAATAAACATTTATCATGATATAAGGAAATAAATAATACTTTATTATTGCCTCTAGGGCATATTTCCTTCAAAACGGAATATGCACAAGACAGTAACACTCACTTGAAGTTGTAAGGAAAGAGTATTATATCTTTGTTTTGATTTAATACCAACGATTGTAGCAAGTTGGCCTCGGCTTCTTTGGGATGTTTTTCAACCGTATATGCATCTATGAGATTTGTGTTAACGAACCCAATATCACCGATTTGTCTTTTCTTCAATTCGGCGATCTTCAATCTGCATAATATAGTGAGGATAATTATAAATACATGCAATGAAAGAGCTGACCTATATAGAGAGACTCAATGACAGAAGTAGAACTACTTACAGACAGTAGCAAGTGATCGTTGTTTTATCGAGGGCCTTTTCATTGTAAAACTGGAAGAAATCCTCAAATGGAACATTCAGCAGATCAATTCCAACGAGGTCATGCTCCGGTTTAACTCTCAGCGTCAAAGTATCCATCCCATCAGACTCTCTGCAGGTTTTCATGTACCAATCATGTAGTCTTCGCATCATCGTTGATAGAGATCTTTCATCTTTGACGAGAGGCTTCCCGTAATGGTATTTGTGTTCGTCGACCTCCATGATTTCATAATGTACATCGTCGGGCAGGTAATCTCCAAGATTGCTATAACCGGCCACCATCCTCGGATCATTAGCGACGATGTCTTTTGACACCTTGAGCGGGGGGCACGATTGGTTCGCTTGTTCGCCGAGCTGGGAATTTTTTTCCCAGCTCGTCGTTCTTTTAACCTTTGATCACTGACAATACTTCCCGACCGCTCCGCTTCGGCATATGTCTTTGCAAGAATGCGCTCGGCTTTTGAGCTCCATTATGTGGACTTCATCAATTTGTGAATTATGGACTTGGCGGTAGTGGTCAATACTGTGAACATGAAAGTTTGCAGTTCAGCCCTCTTCTCCCATGCAGAGTCGCAGGCAGCGCCTCGGATAAAAGCACGGATGAGCCACATGCAGGGAAACTTGCACGTGTGCAACTAGCGCGAAAGCCGTTGCGCGTTAGCGCATCCGTTTTCTTGCTTGATTTTTATACGATTTTTTGATCAACTAGCGCGAAAGCCGTTGCGCGTTAGTGCATCCGTTTTCTTGCTTGATTTTTATACGATTTTCTGTACGCCAGTTTCAAAAGGAATGGCACCGAAAGGTGTCAGATGATGATTGAACTGAACTATCTGAATCTGAAACCGCCGACCCGACTCGTGCTTTTTTGGACTCCGCTTTTGCAGGATCCTGTGAGGCATCGAATTCTTTGGCAAGTCTCTTCTTGCCTTTTTGCTTTTTTTGGGCTTCTTCTCATTCTTCTTTGGCACCTACGGGATACTGGTGCAGCTTAAGGTGCTGGTGCTCCACCCCGCTCTAAGAAGTATGACTGTGATTTGCCAATACCCAAATGGGTATAAGTGGTGAGCCAAGGAATAAGAATACCGCCCCCTGATCTGTATTAGGCTGAGGAGCAAAAGGAGAAATCCGCCCAAGGAGGGGCTCGCGTCTGATTAGCTAGTTGGTGAGGTACCAGCACCGTAGGTTTACTAATCAATGAAGCCCCTCAACCTACTATCTTTTCTTACAAACTCAACGCGAATGAAGTGGATCAACCTCTTTTTGGCTCGGGCCAAACACTTTTTCTCGCTGGTAGGCCTCCTCCTGCAAACGAGCAAGTTCTAAGCTTTATCGATCTTCTCCAGCATCTTCATATCTATTAAAGAAATCAATCAGCTCCTAATTAGGTCCCCCAAGGCGAGCGAAGTGACGTTTTTATTTCTCTTCCTCCGGTCAGAAAAAAAAGGAACCAACCCTTTCCCCAGATACGAATAAAGGAGACTGCTTTCTGTATAATTGTGCTTATGCAGCTAGAAACCCATTTCTGTTCCTGGAACTCGTTATGGATAGAAGGTCCGTAGAAGTGAAAGTAGGACGACGGGAGAAAAGAGTAAGGAGTACCGGAAAAAGAAGATTTTGGACTTCCATTCCTTTAATACTTTTGGCTCTCGGGAGTCTCTTTGTAGGATACTTGGCCAAAGTGTGACCTGTTACCCCATAAGTCAGTACTGCATTGATCGCCCCTTTTATTTCTGATTTTCAAAAGGGCCCCGCTCTCGTCTCTGCTGACGAAAGATACAACTGTTGGGAAGGGGACATGATCAATAGAACCTGGCTGGATCCGGGCTGGGATAGTGGCGCCCATTCCTAACCAGTTCTGAAAAGGTTCGTGAATTCGATCCATCTCCTCCCTTTTCTTTAAACCAAGAGCTACTCTGAAAGTGCATTTGCTGGTTCGAAAGAAGCTGAATCCGGGTGCAAATGGGATTCTCGTTCGAAGGAAAGGTACTTGTTCGAGGAAAGAAAGCGTATTAGTGCTCTGTCCCCAAAAGCTCATCTGACCCCAAGGTGGTACGTATCCTATAAAAGCTGTCACAATCATTAATAGGAATATGTCCCTCTTACTAACTGGAATAAAAGAATTAGTAGATCTGTTTCGCCCAAAATGGGAATGGGCGCTAGGGTTATGAACTTATAATCATGGAATCGACTCGATCATCAGATTATAAGTTCATTCCATACCGAACCAGACCGTGCACCATCTCTGTATCGACTGAATAACTCTATCTAAGGGTGACGTCGGTGGAACCGGTGAACCACGCGAGCTGGTTAGATGCGAAATTCGATTTCGTTCATGTCGGCGGTTGGCAAAACGGCCCTGAGATCCGGGACTGGTAAAACATGGGTGCCCAATTTGCTTTTCCGTGCTCCGCCTTAGTGCCCTCTGTGCTTCTCTCATGGTACAATCCTCTTCCTGCTGAGCCCCCTTTCTCCTCGGTCCACAGAGAAAAAAATGTAGGACTGGTGCCGCCCTTACTTTGTCCGTGTCAACAAACAATTCGAAATACCTCGACTTTTTCAGAACAGGTACCCTTCAAATCAAAAAGAAAAAAAGAAAGAAAAGTTCCTCGTCTGTGATTTAATCGGCCCTAAGGGAGTCCAGACGGGCACTTTCGCATTACGCAGTGAGATCGCCTACTCCTCTCGAGGTTGGCATTTTCGAGTTCATATTTCGAATATTTCACGGAAAGCCGACAAGGGATTTTCTTAATAACTGGGCGCTTTGATTCTTTGGAACAACTCGATGAATTTAGTAGATCTTTTTAGGAGGCCTCTCGGCGGAGACTTTGGTGGTTTTGTCAGGGCAGCCAGAGTGCGCTTTGCTTTCACCGGATCTACCATCTCCTCCGGAGGTGGATGTTTCTTTGCTTTCACCCCTTCAAAGAAGTTTGTCACTTCGGCTCGCACGATCTTCCTGGTTTCCTCCTCGGTCCTCTCGTATGGTAACTTCTCTGGAGTCTTCAGAGAAGGACCGAATCTGTATTGCCTCCCGCCTCTGGCAGCTGTACTGCTAGACGCCGGCAGAGCAGACGGAGCGGCTGCGGCTGTCTTCTTTCCTTGCTTACGAGGAGGAGGAGAAGGACTACGACGCGCCGGAGCAGCCGCAGCGGCGGCGGGTCTCTTCCGCCCTTGCTGACGAGGCGGAGAAGGAGGAGGCTGTCTGCTCTGGCGCACCGGCGCTGGCGGAGAAGGAGGTGGAGTGCCGCCACGCGCCGGAGAAGGAGGCTGAGTGCCCTGATCACTCGCCGGAGGAGGAGGCGGAGTGCCCTTACTCGCCGGAGCCGTCCAGTTCGGAAGCTTGATGAGCTCCTTCCGCCATAGGCATGGAGTCTTCAGAGCAGAACCCAGCCGAGTCTCCCCTTCACCGGTAGGGTGGTCAAGCTGGAGCTCCTCATATCCCTCCGTTATTTCATCCACCATCACCCTAGCATATCCTTCTGGAATCGGCCGGCAGTGGTAGGTTGCGCCGGGTTTAGGAGGTAAAACAGAGCCAACAGCCGCCTTGACTTTGAAGTTCTGCCATTCCGCCATAAGGTGGCAATGTTGAGACTCCGTGATAGCATCCACGGGGTAGCTAGCAGGAGCCGCATGCTCCAGCTGAAGCAGCTCGGTGGAAGCCACGCTGCTTCTCCGCTGAGATGGCGGTGTAGCTTCGGGGGCAGTTTCGGCATGTCGATTGCTGTCTCGTTCCTCTAGCGCTTGAACCCTTTCGTGCAGCTTCTGAATTTGGATCTGCTCCACTTTTTTCCTCCTCTCCTGGCTTTTGTAACCGCCCACGTCCGGAAAACCAGCCTTCCACGGAACGGAGCCTGGCGTGCCTCGTGTCCGTCCAGGGTGCTCAGGATTCCCGAGGGCCATTGTGAGCTCGTCGTTCTCTCTGTCTGGAACGAACGTCCCTTGCTGCGCTGCATCGATATATTGCTGAATCTTCTTCACTGGTATTCTCAAAAGCTCGTTCGTCCAAACGCACCTCCCTGATACAGGGTCCAAGGTTCCGCCAGCCCCAAAGAACCAAGTCCGGCAACGGTCTGTCCAGTTCATTGTCTGTGGTTCGATCCCTTTTTCAAGCAGATCATTCTCAGCCTTGGCCCACTTAGGTCGGGCTTTGAGGTAGCCACCTGACCCCGTGCGATGGTGAAGCTTCTTCTTTGCAGCATTCTTCTTGTTTGTCGCTGACATCTTCTTACTCTTTTCCGATGTCTTGTGGGCCACAAATGCGGGCCAGTGATCTCTGATCTTCTCATACCGGCCGATGAATTCTGGTGTCTCTTCTTTGTCAACAAACGTTTTCAGCTCATTCTTCCACCTCCTGAATAGGTCTGCCATCTTCTTAAGAGCATGAGACTTGATTAATTGCTCTATAACTGGCTTCTCCGGATCCTCCTCTGGCGGTAGGGTGAAATTTGCCTTCAGCTCAGTCCAAAGATCATCTTTCTGCATATCATTGACATAAGACACCTCAGGGTCTTCCTTCTTAGGCTTATACCATTGTTGGATGCTGATCGCGATCTTGTCCCTAACTAGAACCCCGCACTGAGCAGCAAATGCATCCTTTGTCCGGATGGGTTCAATCGGTTGGCCGTCGCGCGCGATTGCTGTGATCTCAAACCTTTCATCCGAGCGCAACTTTCTCTTCGGGCCTCGTCTCTTTACCGAAGTTGTGCTCGATCCGGAGGGCTAGAAAAAAGAAGAAAGACGAGTGTTAATTAATATGTGTACATACCAAAACAACGAATGCATCAATTAGCTAGTTAGCACAGGCTTAACTAATATATTTACCTGGCCGGACTCTGTTCGGTCACCGGAGCCGTCACCACGGGCTCCTTCTTGCACCAGCATTGGGTCACTAGAGCCTTCATAATCATGTCTTTCCTCCTCCACTCTTCGATCACCGTAGCCTGCTTCTTCACCCTGTTCTTCCAGACCATCATTGTCGTTAAGATACGACAAGATATCACCTCCGGCTAAGATTATGTCCCCCAACACCTCTTCTGCTTGCTCGTCTCGTCCGTGCTCCATTGTTTCTGCAAATATTACAACATGGCAATTATTACACAAACATGACAGCAGGTGGATATATTAGTGCAAACGTAGACCTAGCTTATTCCGGGTTTGGGGTGGCCTAGGCAACGCTTCAAGGGTAGGGGCGCGGCGGGAGGGGGTAGGAGACCGACATCGTTTTTTTCTAGGGTTTGGGTGTCCTCGAGAGTTTTGGTCGAGTGAGAGGGCCGGGGGGTGCTCCCGTGGTATAAGTTATCACGGTCGAGAGGGGGTATAAATATCGACCGTCCATCATGTCGAAGTTATCTCGGAGGGAGTTATATATATCGACAACGACGACATAAATACATGGGAAAATAATGTTATCGGGGAGGGGGTATATCGACCCCCCCCACGTGTTGAAGTTATCGGGAGGGGGTTATATCGACAACGACGACATACGTACATGGGAAAATAATATTATCGGCGGGGAGGGGGTATATCGACCCCCCCTCGTGTTGAAGTTATCGGGAGAGGGGTATATCGACGACGATAGACCCGATAAAACATAAGAAAACGAAGAAGAAATAAAAAGAGGAGAAGAAGAAAAGGAATAGAGGAGAAGATCGAAGAAAAAAAAGAAGAAAAAAAAGAGGAGAAGAAGAAAGGAATAGAGGAGAGAAGAAGAAAAAATAGAATTTTTTTCTATTTTTTCTTCTTCTCTTCTATTCCTTTCTTCTTCTCCTCTTCTTTTTCTTCTTTTTCCTCTTCTTATTTATTTCTCCTCTTCTTCCTCTCCTCTTCTTCTCCTTTCTTCCTCTTCTTATTTTCCTTTTTCCTCTCCTTCTTTTTCTTCTTCTTCCTTTACTAGCTAGATATATAAAACTTTTCTAAAAATGTAACTTTTGCATATATAAAACTTTTCCATGGATCATCATTTCTCATATATATTCATCTATAGCCACATACATATATAAATGGAAAAAAATGCTATGAACAAAAATACATATATACTTGGTAAATATTCTATGAACATCGTTTCTCATATATATCAATGCATACATCCATGGATCATCATTGCTCATATATCCATAGTCATATATAAAAACTTTCTGTATATGAACAAAAAAACATTTTTTGACATATTTAGCACATTCTAAATTTTCCTAACTCTTTTACAACCACAAAAATTACTCCAACTTCATGACAGTACCCACACTCCATTTCACCAAAAACCTTCTGATCCATAGTTCAAAATTTTCAAATTTCATTCAAATGAAATTCGAACCAGATTCAAATTCCTTGCTGAAAACCTATTCTAAACCAATCCAAAAATTCTGAAATTTTGCCATCACCTTTGTCTTGCATCAGTACCTCACCACAAAAAATATCATAAATTCTAAAAATGCCCAAAGCCATCTAGCATTTGATCAAACACCCTCTATATGCACTGTTCATATCTGTAAAAAAAATCAGAAATTTCAGAATGCCCAAAGCCATCTAGCATTCAAATGGACGGCGTCTTGCTGCTGCTCCACTCCTTCTCCTCTCCTCTCCTTCTCCTCTCCTTCTGCTCTTCAATGCGTCGGGGCCGGCGGCGACCATGCAGCAGGGGCGGCAGAGAGCAAGGGGCACTCGGGCGCAAGAGCGGCGCTCGATCAGGACCATGGGAAAGGGGGGGCTCACTTCGAGGGGGGCGACGATGGCAGGAGTCCGGCGACGAGGACGGCGGGCTCGGGGCGGCACGCGGTGACGGGGACGGCGGTCTCGGGACGGCAGGCGGCGACAGGGATGTGGAGGGGTGGGCTCGGGGAGGCACGCGACGACGGGGACGACGAGGACGGCGGGCTGAGGGATGCCGGCGACGAGGACGGCGCGGGCTCGGGGAGGCGACGGCGTTGGCGGCGGCGTAGACGGCGTTGGCGGCGGCGTAGACGGCGACGAGGAGCACGCGAGCGATTTGGGCAGCCTGGCGGCGGGGGCAACTGGCGAGGGAGGCGACGGAGATGTGAAATTTTCACAAGTCCTGGTTATATAGCAAGGGCATTGGTCCCGGTTCGTGGCACCAACCGGGACCAATGCCACCCTTTAGTCCCGGTTGGTGCCACCAACCGGGACCAAAGGTCCCTTTTCAGCAGCGCAAAGGGCGGGAAGCGGCGGCCTTTGGTCCCGGTTGGTGGCACCAACCGGGACTAAAGGGGGGGCATTGGTCCCGGTTGGTGCCACGAACCGGTACCAATGCCCCTTTTAGTCCCGGTTGGTGCCACCAACCGGAACCAAAGGCCTTGCGCTGCCCGCGGCCAAAAGTTTAGTCCCACCTCTCTAGTTGAGAGGGGCTCGGAGTGGTTTATAAGCCCCACTGCGGCTGCCCTCTCGAGCTCCTCTCAAATGCAGGCTTACGGGCCTAATGTCACACTGTGCTGTCTGTGGGCCTATTGGGCCTTCTGCGGGCCTGAATCCTGGCCCAGGTTGGGTTTCTAGTCGTATTCAGGCCGTGGTGGCCCAATAGGTGGCAGTTTTTTTAAAAAAAATTCCAGTTTTTTGCATTATTTATTTTCTTTTGTTTTTTGCTTTATTTTTTAATTCTTTGTGCTTTTAGGTCAGAAAATTTATAAACTTTCTGTTAGTGCCATTAGTTTTCAAATTTAAATAGTTAAAATTTGAATTCTATGAAATTTGTGTGAATCACAAGTTTGTGATTAACTTTACTATAAAAATAGTTTGTTTTCAGTTTTTTTGTTTTGTTTTTTGCATTATTTATTTTCTTTTATTTTTTGCGTTATTTTTTAATTCCTTTTGCTTTTAGGTCAGCAAAATTATAAACTGTCTGTTAGTGCCATTAGTTTTAGAAAAAATATAAATTTTCTATTAGTGTTATGAAAATTCTTTTTGCTGTATTTAGTTTTTTTGTTTTCTTTTTTGCTATATTTATTTTGTTTTGTTTCTACTTACAACAAAAAACTTATTTATTTTATTTTATTTTGTTTCTAATTACTTATTTATTTTACTTTATGATAATTCTTTTTGCTATTAAAGTTTCTATCAAAAAAAGTTCTTTATGAAAATTCTTTTTGCTTTTAATGATTTTGAACAGAAAATACTTCGATAATTTTAGTTGCATCAATTTTATATGATTTTAGTTTCAATAATAATAGAGGTTTCTTATAATGTTTTGAACAGAAAATACTTTGTTAATTTTAGTTTCATAAATTTTATTAAAGTTTATTTTATTTTGTCGGAACACAAGAAGTCCGGAGTTGTAATAAGTTATTAAAAATAAAAAAGAGGCGCAATGCTCGTTGATTTGCTTCAAGCCTTTCGGAATAGTGTAGACTGCACTGCACATAGCTCGATGCAGTCTACCTTATTCCTCAAGGCTTGAAGCTAAGCAACGTGAGCATTGCGCCTCTTCTTCATCGTCTCTGCACTCAGGGCTTATAAACCGCTCCTAGTGCCTCTCAGCTAGCGAGGTGGGACTAAAAAACTGCTTAGTAAGAAACTCTAGTACCGGTTCGTGCCACGAACAGGTACTAAAGGTGCTCGTGGGGCCACAGCCTCATTAGTACCGGTTCGTGGCACCAACAGGGACCAAAGGGTGGAATTGGTCCCGGTTCGTGCCACCAACCGGGACCAATGGCCTTGCACAGCGGCGTGGTGGTGAGTTTAGTCCCACCTCGCTAGCTAAGAGAGAGCCGCACCTGTTTATAAGGTGCGGTGCGCCTGAGCTGTCGAGCTCCTCTCTAAAGCAGGCTTACGGGCCTAACCTCTCTGTACATGCCTGTGGGCCTACTGGGCCTTCTGCGGGCCTGAATCCTGGCCCATGGATGGGTTTCTAATCGTATTCAGGCCGTGGTGGCCCAGTAGGTGGCATAATTTTTAATTTTTGGCCTGTTATTTTTCATGCATTTACTAATTATTTTGAGCTATAAGACCCTAAAATTGAAAAGCATTTCAAATGAACTCTGAAAAGGTTGAAAGTTGGCATGGTATCATCATTTCATCCACATAGCATGTGCAAGAAAGTTGAGAGGGTTACGGCAAAAACTAGATGCACTTCTTGTACAAAACGGACAATGGTATCATACTCGTCTATTACAAAGTTGGCATGGTATCATCATAATAGTTGCGGGAGAAAGTCTTCACTTTTTCTTCGCTTGTGTCATTTGCTTATTGCGCCGTAACCATGGATAATCTTCATCGTTTATCAGGATGCTTGGGTCAGCCTTGACTTTGAAGGGAGGAATTTCATGAAACTTTTCATAATCTTCAGACATGTCTGTCTTGCCCTCCACTCCCACAATGTCCCTTTTTCCTGAAAGAACTATGTGGCGCTTTGGCTCATCGTATGATGTATTCGCTTCCTTATCTTTTCTTTTCCTCGGTCTGGTAGACATGTCCTTCACATAGATAACCTGTGCCACATCATTGGCTAGGACGAACGGTTCGTCAGTGTACCCAAGATTGTTCAGATCCACTGTTGTCATTCCGTACTGTGGGTCTACCTGTACCCCGCCTCCTGACAGATTGACCCATTTGCACTTAAACAAAGGGACCTTAAAATCATGTCCGTAGTCAAGTTCCCATATGTCCATTATGTAACCATAATATGTGTCCTTTCCCCTCTCGGTTGCTGCATCAAAGCGGACACCGCTGTTTTGGTTGGTGCTCTTTTGATCTTGGGCGATCGTGTAAAATGTATTCCCATTTATCTCGTATCCTTTGTAAGTCAATACAGTCGAAGATGGTCCCCTGGACAACGAGTACAACTCATCACAAACAGTGGTGTCACCTCTGAGACGTGTTTCCAACCAACTGCTGAAAGTCCTGATGTGTTCACATGTAATCCAGTCGTCACACTGCTCCGGGTGTTTGGAGCGCAGACTGTTCTTGTGTTCATCGACATACGGGGTCACCAAGGTAGAGTTCTGTAGAACTGTGTAGTGTGCTTGAGACCAAGAATATCCGTCCCTGCATATTATTGAGTCCCCCCTCCAAGCGTGCCTTTTCCAGTCAGTCTCCCCTCATACCGCGATTTAGGGAGACCTATCTTCTTAAGGCCAGGAATGAAGTCAACACAAAACCCAATGACATCCTCTGTTTGATGGCCCATGGAGATGCTTCCTTCTGGCCTAGCGCGGTTACGGACATATTTCTTTAGGACTCCCATGAACCTCTCAAAGGGGAACATATTGTGTAGAAATACGGGCCCCAGAATGACAATCTCGTCGACTAGATGAACTAGGACGTGCGTCATGATATTGAAGAAGGATGGTGGGAACACCAGCTCGAAACTGACAAGACATTGCGCCACATCACTCCTTAGCCTTGGTATGATTTCTGGATCGATCACCTTCTGAGAGATTGCATTGAGGAATGCACATAGCTTCACAATGGCTAATCGGACGTTTTCCGGTAGAAGCCCCCTCAATGCAACCGGAAGCAGTTGCGTCATAATCACGTGGCAGTCATGAGACTTTAGGTTCTGGAACTTTTTCTCTGGCATATTTATTATTCCCTTTATATTCGACGAGAAGCCAGTCGGGACCTTCATACTGAGCAGGCATTCAAAGAAGATTTCTTTCTCTTCTTTCGTAAGAGCGTAGCTGGCAGGACCTTCATACTGCTTCGGAGGCATGCCGTCTTTTTCGTGCAAACGTTGCAGGTCCTCCCGTGCCTCAGGTGTATCTTTTGTCTTCCCATACACGCCCAAGAAGCCTAGCAGGTTCACGCAAAGGTTCTTCGTCACGTGCATCACGTCGATTGAAGAGCGGACCTCTAGCTCTTTCCAGTAGGGTAGGTCCCAAAATATAGATTTCTTCTTCCACATGGGTGCGTGTCCCTCAGCGTCATTCGGAACAGCTAGTCCGCCGGGACCCTTTCCAAAGATTACGTGTAAATCATTGACCATAGCAAGTACGTGATCACCGGTACGCATGGCGGGCTTCTTCCGGTGATCTGCCTCGCCTTTGAAATGCTTGCCTTTCTTTCGACATTGATGGTTGGTCGGAAGAAATCGACGATGGCCCAGGTACACATTCTTCCTGCTTTTGTCCAGGTATATACTTTCAGTGTCATCTAAACAGTGCGTGCATGCGTGGTATCCCTTGTTTGTCTGTCCTGAAAGGTTACTGAGAGCGGGCCAATCGTTGATGGTTACAAACAGCAACGCGTGCAGGTTAAATTCCTCCTGTTTGTGCTCATCCCACGTACGTACACCGTTTCCATTCCACAGCTGTAAAAGTTCTTCAACTAATGGCCTTAGGTACACATCAATGTCGTTGCCGGGTTGCTTAGGGCCTTGGATGAGAACTGGCATCATAATGAACTTCCGCTTCATGCACATCCAAGGAGGAAGGTTATACATACATAGAGTCACGGGCCAGGTGCTGTGATTGCTGCTCTGCTCCCCGAAAGGATTAATGCCATCCGCGCTTAAACCAAACCATACGTTCCTTGGGTCAGCTGCAAACTCAGCCCAGTACTTTCTCTCGATTTTTCTCCACTGCGACCCGTCAGCGGGTGCTCTCAACTTCCCGTCTTTCTTACGGTCCTCACTGTGCCATCGCATCAACTTGGCATGCTCTTCGTTTCTGAACAGACGTTTCAACCGTGGTATTATAGGAGCATACCACATCACCTTCGCAGGAACCCTCTTCCTGGGGGGCTCGCCGTCAACATCACCAGGGTCATCTCGTCTGATCTTATACCGCAATGCACCGCATACCGGGCATGCGTTCAGATCCTTGTACGCACCGCGGTAGAGGATGCAGTCATTAGGGCATGCATGTATCTTCTGCACCTCCAATCCTAGAGGGCATACGACCTTCTTTGCTGCGTATGTACTGTCGGGCAATTCGTTATCCTTTGGAAGCTTCTTCTTCAATATTTTCAATAGCTTCTCAAATCCTTTGTCAGGCACAGCATTCTCTGCCTTCCACTGCAGCAATTCCAGTACGGTACCGAGCTTTGTGTTGCCATCTTCGCAATTGGGGTACAACCCTTTTTTGTGATCCTCTAACATGCGATCGAACTTCAGCTTCTCCTTTTGACTTTCGCATTGCGTCCTTGCATCGACTATGACCCGGCGGAGATCATCATCATCGGGCACTGGTTCCTCTTGATCTTCAGCAGCTTCCCCCCTTGCAGCATCATTGGGCACATCGTCTGGTTCCTCTTGATCTTCAGCAGCTTCCCCCGTTGCAGCATCACCGTATTCAGGGGGCACATAGTTGTCATCGTCCTCTTCTTCTTCGCCGTCTTCCATCATAACCCCTATTTCTCCGTGCCTCGTCCAAACATTATAGTGTGGCATGAAACCCTTGTAAAGCAGGTGGGTGTGAAGGATTTTCCGGTCAGAGTAAGACTTCGTATTCCCACATATAGGGCATGGACAACACATAAAACCATTCTGCTTGTTTGCCTCAGCCACTTCGAGAAAATCATGCACGCCCTTAATGTACTCGGAGGTGTGTCTGTCACCGTACATCCATTGCCGGTTCATCTGCGTGCATTATATATAATTAAGTGTGTCAAAAACCATTACAGAACATCATGAATAGATAATTAAGTGACCAAATTAATAGAAGTTCATCATCACATTAGAACCAAAGTACATACATAGTTCTCATCTAACAACATATATATAGCTCTCCAGAGCATCTAATTAATTAAACCATACATTGAAACTATGTAAAACATTTCAATGCGAAAACAAATGCGATCATAATCGCAACCAAGGTAACAATTGATCCAACGGCATAATGATACCAAGCCTCGGTATGAATGGCATATTTTCTAATCTTTCTAATCTTCAAGCGCATTGCATCCATCTTGATCTTGTGATCATCGACGACATCCGCAACATGCAACTCCAATATCATCTTCTCCTCCTCAATTTTTTTATTTTTTCCTTCAAGTAATTGTTTTCTTCTTCAACTAAATTTAACCTCTCGACAATAGGGTCGGTTAGAATTTCCGGTTCAACCACCTCCTAGATAAATAAAATCTATGTCACGTTGTTCGGTATATTTGTCATAAACAATAAATGAACCAAATAGTTATAAAAAGATAATATATACCACATCCGAATCATAGACAGGACGGGCCGACGGGGGCGGATACCAAAACCATCGCACTATGTAATAAGAAGGAATAATAAAAGTAACAAAATTAGACAAGTAACTATCTAAAGTAAGAATTTTTTTTCCTTTCAGAAAGAAGATAAGAACAAGAGGCTCACCACGGTGGTGCTGGCGACGAGATCGGCGCGGGCGATCGACGGCGGTGAAGACGGGGACAGGACGTGACGGACCGCTAAACCTAGAAAAATCTCGGGGAAAATGGAGCTCGGAGGTCGAGTTTCGAGAGGACAAAGATTAACTAGTGTGGCTCAGACATTTCATCGAACACCTCATGTGCATAGGAGGTGAGATAGAGCACCCAAATGCCTTCCCCTCGCCGGCCAGAAAAAACAGAGCACTCTGGAGTGCTCTGCTGTGGCGATGGGGTATATATAGGGAACTCATTGGTCCCGGTTGGTGCCACGAACCGGGACCAATGCCCCCTTTAGTCCCGGTTGGTGGCACCAACCGGGACCAAAGGCCTTGTGCTGGAACTGGCGTGGTGCGGTGGGATGTTTAGTCCCACCTCGCTAGCCGAGAGGCTTCGACAGTGGTTTATAAGCGCAGCTGCGCTGACCACTTCGAGCTCCTCTCAAATGCAGGCTTACGGGCCTATTCTGTCACTATTTTCCTGTGGGCCTACTGGGCCTTCTGCGGGCCTGAATCCTGGCCCATGGATGGGTTTCTAGTCGTATTCAGGCCGTGGTGGCCCAGTAGGTGGCATAATTTTTTTCCTCTGTTTTTTTCTCTTTTGCTTTATTTGTTTTGTTTTGTTTCTACTTACAACAAAAAACTTATTTATTTTATTTCTAATTACTTATGTATTTTACTTTAATTATTTTATTTTTATTTATTTTACTGCTGCTATTTTTATTTATTTTACTGCTGCTATTTTTACTTAATTTATTAAGGTTTATTTATTGTAGTTACTATAGTTTATTTTATTTTATTTTATTAAGGTTTGATTAGTTTTATTTATTTTATTAAGGTTTATTTATTTTATAAATATAAAAAAATAAACATAGATGCGCTTATAGAGAAAATTAAACCTAAATTCATAGTAAATTTAGGCATAGAGGGACGGGCTTATAAACTGATGTGAGCGCCCTTCGGTTGGCGAGGTGGGACTAAACACTGGCCGCAACTAGGACCAGCCCTTTAGTCCCGGTTTGTGGTAGGAACCGGGACTAAAGGGTGGTGGGCCAGGAGCGTGGCCCATTGGTCCCGGTTTGTCCCACCAACCGGGACCAAAGGGTCCGGACGAACCGGGACCAATGCCCCCACGAGGCCCGGCAGGTCCCTGGCCGCACGAACCGGGACCAATGCTCACATTAGTCCCGGTTCGTGACTGAACCGGGACTAATGTGAAAACTGTCCTGTGACCTAAGCCCTGTTTTCTACTAGTGACCCCAGGATAGTAGTACCATTCGGCACACCGGAACGATTTCTTAAGGGGCTATCTCATTCAATTAAGGTATTCAATTTTGAATTTGGTTCATGATTTTGACAGAGTCAATTGCATCAACCAGCCTAAAAAACACATTAGTCCCTCACATCCTCTCACCAGCTAAGAAAAGAAGGGCCAACAGGTAACTTTCTAATAGCAATATGATACATGTGGTCACTCGCACGGAAGAACAATCAGAAAATAAGAAGATAGTCCGTTGGCACTTTTCACACAAGAATAGCTCTTCGTATTAAGCACGGGAGGAAATGTCCTCATATAATTATGAGTTGGGTAACAGTTAATACATAATCACACTGACAAAAAAGCCCACCAAAACACTACATTATTATTAAAAAACACTATCTTCCCCATGCGGCAAACCAAATAACAAACAAAGATTATGAAATCACAACAACACCAACGTGCAACGAAGCGCGCTCAACCCTTCTAGTTATGATGATAACAAAACCAAATTATATTGTTTGTACTATGGTTCTCATAACATTTGAACCGGTTATTGAAGCTATACTATTCATATATGTTCCTATATGTAATCGTGGCACCACCGGTGTCAAGTACCTGTGATTGGATGGTTAGGTGGACAGTGGTATCCCCAGCCCACCAGGGTTCAAGTCCTGGTGCTTGCATTTATCTTGGATTTATTTCAGAATTTTCAGTGATGCGCGTTTAGTGGGAGGAGACGTTCCCGTCGACTACGAATCGCCTACGGTGACTTCGTAAAATCGGAGGTGCTCATAGAGATAGGGTGTGCGTGTGTGCGCTCATAGGGGTGAGTGTACGCGTGTATATAGGAGTGCTTGCGTCTGTATTGTGTTCAAAAATACCAAATCCACCACTGGTACACGAAGTCATGCAAATCAAAAGAAGAATTTGATTTATTTATTTATTTTGAGGAATAAAAGGCGAATTTGATTCTTCAGAATTTTACTAGGCTAAGGTCCGAGATTTTAGTGTGTCGAAGGCCCATATAAAATATAGTAACATATTATCTGTGCCTCAAGAAACGGCGAATTTGGTTCTGGTTTTCCAAATTAACGCATAGACGGCCAAATGAATTGCATTTAGTTGGCTATGGCTAGTCACTAGCGACCATATGGGCGAATGATGCATGCATGCAACTGGCCAGTCGAAGAATCATGACCAAGATCTTTTTTCTAATGAGGCTAGCTTGTGTACATGCCTAGATAATAATCTATGTGGTTGTCCTTTGAGATGGTCCACGGTCCGATACAGTTCGAAAATATATATGAATGCATTGGTCCCAATTCAAAAGGGGAGCCAGATCAAGCAACTAAGAGAGGTCCATGCGCGAAGAGGACGGCCATGTGAGAGAGAGAGAGAGAGAGAGAGAGAGAGAGAGAGAGAGAGAGAGAGAGAGAGAGAGAGAGAGAGAGAGGTGGCCTGCCAGTACCGCACCACACAATTGTGCAGCACAGCAAGCAGATCTGCAGATAGCCTGGTTTTGTTTAGTGAACAACATCTAATTAACTACAACTCCAAAGGTAGTGAATCATGATATCACTGAATAGGAAGCTACCAAGAAACTAGGGTCGATGGATCGCTCATATGTTCGCGTGGTCATCATCATCACGATCATGCTATCGTTGATCACTTCTGTGCAGCATGTTAATTTGCTCAAACATGTAAGAGTACCTGTGTAATTACAAACTATAGTACTACCCCCCTAGCTGATTTCTTCTCCTAGCTAGTAAGTTAGCTTGACGGAACTCAAAAAAGTTACTTAAGCTAATTTTCATGAACTTTTGAAGTGTTCTATGATAAAAATGATGGAACTCTAGCTCATTTTCTTTTCTATCACAGATTTTTCAGCGAAGAAACTAATTAGAGGAATTGTGAAGTACTCCTACCTATGGGAGAGAATCAATCAATCGCAGAAGTTCAAGTGGTTGTGTCTTAATTATGTAAATTAAATTAGTGTCATGTACATCATGTGATCCGATGGTACTCCCTCCGTTTTCATTTACTGCGCATATTTGCTTTGACTAAAGTCAAATTTATAAAGTTTGATCAAGTTTATACAAAACAATATGAAAAATTACAATAACAAATCTATATGACGTGAAAATATTTTTGATGATGAATCTAATGGTATTGATTTTGTGGTGTATATGTATTTTTTGTTTGCAAACTTGGTCAAAGTTTACATGGTTTGACTTTAGACAAAGCTAATATGAATTAAATAAAAATGAAGGGGCTACACAATAATCAGCCACGATTCTTTGCAACTGATGTATACATTAATTGATTTGATTTGCCCCTAACTAAGTGGTGCTTCCTCAAAAAGAGACCATCATCACATTCAAGACCAACAAACCTATTAATTATTTAATATCCTAGGGAGATTTGTTGGTTAGTAGTTTATGTGAGAATCTCTAAAGCGCAAATCTGGTTCCCGCAAAAAAAAGTACTAAATGTTAATTTGCCAATTAGTTAATGGACCAAAAAGGGATAAAAAGGGAGAGAGAAATAAAGAAATATTATAAGTTATTAAGGGGCTGCCCAGTCGATTCCTTGTAGAGCTCTCCTACTCATATCATGTGAACACACACTTCTTTAGCTAATCAGGGCACCTTAGAAGTTGTACCGCAACCAAGACACACTATGATAGGCCAATATTATGTTTGGAATGATGGAAATGAGCCTATTGTGTGCTCTCAAAAATGCAATTGAAAGATGCATTTAGTCATGCATGTGAACAGATAGAAGGATTGAGATGTGCATGGGTGGAAAGGGGAGCCAAGAAGTTAAAGGTGGGTGCATAGGGGAGCCGAACGAGGGGATGTGTGGTTTACCAGGGATATTATTTACAACCTCGACTACTAATATTCTTGGAATATCTAGTATCACTAGGCGCCCTATGCACCTAAACAGACGGAGTACTATCCCCCTCCCCCCCCCCCCCTCTTTCCCACACACATCACATTCTTTTAAGATTTTTCCTTCCCTCTACAATGCACTAAGAAACCCTTGTCATCTTTGTTCTTTTCCTTATCGAACACCAGGAGGCGAGGGGGCATGGATTAACGGCAAAGAGGTGTTGTAGTCCCTTTTCATGTTATTTTTGTGTGTTTATTGGTAGCGGCGTTTAAGTGGTGGGTGCAACGATGTATGGAATGGAAGTCACATGCTCTATTCTCATGCCTAGTGTAGTTGTCATGGCGGAGCGTACAACATTGGAGGACATGTGGTCACTTGATCGCATAGATCAATGGTCATTGATTGCGTGGATCACTGTCTGACGCTTCGGCTTGTCTTGGCAGTGGTGGTAGTGATGATAGTGTTAGCTGGTGTGTTTTGGTCATTTTCTCCCGTTTTGATCTTCTGTGCTTCTATCTTCACAGGTAATATGATGACAGAGTAGTGATTCAGCAACTTGTGTTGCAAAGGTAGTACAATTACAGATGATAACCATGGTATTGTTGGTTTACATTTTTTTTTCCTGGACAATTTCATTTTTGTCCATAGTTGGTGACACGACAACTGACCGGGCAGTCAACTAGTCAAAAGCACTAAAACTCATCAAAAGCTGGTTTGAGGAGAGGGCATGGTTGAAACTTGACCGATTTAGATAGTTCAAGGTTGCAAGTTAGACAATTTAAAGTTTAGGGTTGATTCTTAGACATCCGTGACAATTCAGGATTGAAATATGGACTTCAATCATCTTCTGTGCTTCCGTTTTCATTGGTAGTAGGATGACAAAGAAGTGGTTCAGCAACTTGTGGTGCAAAGGGTGTGTTCCCTGTCATAATGTGTTCATCAACCTTATGTCCTCACCTATTGGGTAGCGGATTCATGCATATCTAAAATCACTGAAGATAGTTCAACTAGTGCAGATTTTACCTGCAATTTCTTTACCTGGGTCAAGGTGAAACTTTGAGATGCATAAGTTAAAGCCAGAGATGACAACTTCAAAGAACTTGGCTTGATCTAAATTTCAAGTTCTGTCAAGGACTTGTGCCGCTCGCTTGTCTTGGTTTGTTCGATCTGACATACTCATTTGTTTAATGCATCAACAAAGTCCGGAGGTTTGCTAAAAACATAATGTAAGCCCCATGTCTACAAAATTATTTCTGAAATGATCATTTTTGCTGCTAAAATTTCTCAAACTGATGCGGTCGCAAAATTTCTAGAGAAAAATGGATGGCAACATATGGCGTCCTGAATTTGGACTACAGTAGAAGTTAACTAATGTGAACAGTTAATATTATACCATAGATCCCCTAGCACTATAACATTTTCATCCAGTTTGTAGTACTATGAATGCCCTGTTCTAAGTTATAACTAGGTTTATTCATTTCTTTTTCTTTCCACTATTTCATTCGTGTTAATGATGATTGCTGCAGGGCTGGGAGATGGTGCTCCACATTATTACGCCACACGTGTGCCAACTAATTAGCTGCGCTGCTGCTCTCTACTGATATTCTTGTCGATCTTAGGGCTTACATATGAAGGTGTAGTGGAATTTTTGTCATATAAACATTAGACACTGACACAAGGAAATCTGATCTCTTAATTTTGCCAACTTAATTAACTAATTTTCCGTGTGAACAGAATAAAATACATTTCCGGGTTAATTGCCAAACTATTACAACATTCACCTTAAAGCCTAGTACTCCCAACTACACATTGCGAACTCATCAATCAAATTAACTAAAGTGGACATCATATTTGTGCGAGGAAAACCTTTTGATTGTAGACTAATCGGCAGCTAGCTATCTCTAAACCTCCAAGCAATGATGGGTTTGCACAAGGACATGCCATGCGCCAACGTTGCATGGGCCACTAAGCTCCAATCACACCTTCTGGTTACCAACGCAAAGATCACAGTCGGACCCATGTTTAGAGATCTTTGCTAGTAGTGCATTTTGTATCATACAATACATTCGCCCATCTCTCTCCTACTATTCACTGAACGGCCGCTGTATGTGTACCAAAGGAACGGAAAAGGAAAAAGGGAGAGGGGAGAAGAGAAAGATCACAAACTAGTTTGCCAGCTGGTGCATGGGCCAGGTCTGCTCGTGTGCTGCGCCCCCATCCATGCATGCATGCGCCCATCACTAGCTACACCAGCGTTTTCTTTATGATTCATTCGATCTCGCCAGCTGCTTGCTTGCTCGATCCTATATAGTACATCTGCCATAGCAGGGGAGAGAAGAGGAGGAGCAGAGAAAGAAGAGCGAGGATGGCATCGGAGAAGGTGGAGACGATCGTGGCGGGGAACTACGTGGAGATGGAGAGAGAAGGAGGCGACGGCGAGCATCAAGCAGGGGCAGGGGCAGGGGGCGGAGACGGCGGCGGCGCGGCGCCGTCGGGGAGGAGCAAGCTGGTGTCGAGCCTCTTCTGGCACGGCGGCTCCGCGTACGACGCGTGGTTCAGCTGCTCCTCCAACCAGGTGGCGCAGGTGCTGCTGACGCTGCCCTACTCCTTCTCCCAGCTCGGGATGGCGAGCGGCATCGCGCTGCAGCTCTTCTACGGGCTCATGGGGAGCTGGACGGCGTACCTCATCAGCGTGCTGTACGTGGAGTACCGGACGCGCAAGGAGCGGGACAAGGTGGACTTCCGGGGCCACGTCATCCAGTGGTTCGAGGTCCTGGACGGCCTCCTCGGCACGCACTGGCGCAACGCCGGCCTCTTCTTCAACTGCACCTTCCTCCTCTTCGGCTCCGTCATCCAGCTCATCGCCTGCGCCAGCAACATCTACTACATCAACGACTCCATGGACAAGCGGACGTGGACCTACATCTTCGGCGCCTGCTGCGCCACCACCGTCTTCATCCCCTCCTTCCACAACTACCGGATGTGGTCCTTCCTCGGCCTCCTCATGACCACCTACACCGCCTGGTACCTCACCGCCGCCGCCCTCGTCCACGGCAGGCTGGAAGGGGTCACCCACTCCGCGCCGACCAAGATGGTGCTCTACTTCACCGGGGCCACCAACATCCTCTACACCTTCGGAGGCCACGCTGTCACTGTGTAATCATCTTACTATTCTCTTATAAGTAGTAATTTTGCATGTTTTTCGAACTCCTGCTCATGGATCTTGCATTGCATGCATAATTGCACAGTGAGATCATGCACGCCATGTGGAAGCCGCAGAAGTTCAAGCTCATCTACCTCATGGCCACGCTGTACGTGCTGACGCTGACGCTGCCGTCCGCGTCCGCCATGTACTGGGCCTTCGGCGACGCCCTGCTCGACCACTCCAACGCCTTCTCCCTCCTCCCGCGCACGCCCTTCCGCGACGCCGCCGTCGTCCTCATGCTCATCCACCAGTTCATCACCTTCGGCTTCGCCTGCACGCCGCTCTACTTCGTCTGGGAGAAGGCCATCGGCGTGCACGGCGACCGCACCGGCGTGTTCCGCAGGGCGGCGGCGCGGCTTCCCGTGGTGGCGCCCATCTGGTTCCTGGCCGTCGTCTTCCCCTTCTTCGGCCCCATCAACTCCACCGTGGGGTCCCTCCTCGTCAGCTTCACCGTGTACATCATCCCCGCCGCGGCGCACATGGCCGTCTTCGCGGCGCCGGCGGCCAGGGAGGGCGCCGTGGAGCGGCCGCCGCGGGGGCTCGGGGGATGGGCAGGGATGTACGCCGCCAACTGCTTCGTGGTGGCGTGGGTGCTCGTCGTCGGCTTCGGGTTCGGCGGCTGGGCCAGCACCGTCAACTTTGTGCGCCAGGTCAACACCTTCGGACTCTTCACCAAGTGCTACCAGTGCCCTCCAAGGCACTAATTACCTAGCTTTTAAATCTTTGATTAATCACCTACCCATATAAGTAGCAAACTGAATTTAAAAGATTATTCAACACGCCTAGTTAATTAGTTTCTTCCTGAGAGAAGAAACTCTAGTTAATCTCTCACAGAGAAAAAAAAATCAAATCGGAGCTTGTTTTTGAATTTTGATCGTGTCGTGTTCTGTTTTGTGTGTGTGTGTGTGTGTGTGTGTGTGTGTGTGTGTCATGTTTGTAATTAACAGTTCATGAGGACTGTATGTATGTGTATATAATGTATGTATCTTAAGATCAGTGATATATCCATCTTTGTACGGGCTTCCGCTCTGTTCTTCTCCCATCTACAAAGTTCACATGCAGTTCTCCTATATGATTTGGGGAAAAAATCCATCTCTGAATTACTATGCTACTACGTAGTATTGATCTGCTCTTGTTTTTTGTTCTCCTTGGTTTTTAATTAGAAGCATTTTAAATTTGTAGAGTTCAGAACCCGAGAGGGGATGATCAAAGATTGTTTGGCTCAATTGTTTTTGTGCGGGGTGTTTATTTAGCTTAATTGTTGCGAGTTTGTGATGTGGCATGCATGCATGTGCTGCTACACTACAACAGTGGAGATAATTTCTAGAGATTTTGTGTCATGTCCTGTCCATATATGCATGCCAGTTTGCAGCGACCCTCCCTGCTAATCAATTACTCCAGTTCGGATCTTCACATACTCCTGGATACATTAGACTAATTAGAGGGTCCTACCATCTACTAGGAGTGGTGATGATCCATCCCCTTCAATAAAGCGGACATCCTATGGTGATGATGATGATGATGCATCCATCCATCCAGTTAACTGATGATACCCACAGGACAACTAAATAATTTCAGCTGTCGAAGAATCACGTGTGACAATGATCACGCATTGCTTTGGTCCACCTTTAATTTGTCCCAGAAAATCAAAGCGAGTATATATCTGTTTACACGTCGCGCTATATATGGTACTCTCACTTGCAGATTCTGATAATGAAGTGAGAGATGAGGAAGAAGGGAAGAAAGATCAGCTGGAACTGACAGCATGTGTGCATTGCACGTTGGGGAAAGGTGTGAGAGGGCTGTCCTCGGCGTTGCTGGTCCATGCATGCCTTTGTTGTGAAGTAACTGTAGGACTAGCTACCCTCGAGATCATGTGTGACGAAAAGCAGAACAACAAGTTTTCAAACGAAAAGAAGCTAATTAAGTATTCCCTCTGTACTCCTTTGAAAAAAAAAAAGGTACTCCCTCCGTTCCAAATTATAAGATGTTCCAACTTTTTTCTGAATCCAATGTGTATAGATGTGTTTTAGTGTGTCTGTTCACTCGTATGTAGTCCATATTAAAATATTCAAAACGCCTCATAAATTGGAACATGGTTGATATACCTGAAATCCAGTCAACACTAGCTGGGGGAGGTACAGTTTCATGGAGACTGCTACTTCAACCAACCGGGTGATCTGAATGCAGAAATGCTGACAACTGCTACTAGATGACAACAGATCATGGGAGAAGGAAGGACGCAATCAACCACGGATGCGCCGATAGCAGCGTCGCCTCCGTGTCTGTAGCGGCGGCATCGCCTTCTTCTCCACCTCCGGCGGGGTACGGACAGGGATCATTCGGCATGCACAGGCGCCAAGAGGCGAGAAGAGGACTGGGCGAGATCTCCTCCAGCCCAGAAGACCATCATCCTTCACCTTCTAGTCTGAACTCTTCAGGTATCAACAGACATTATTTGTCATTGCAAATTTTCAAGCGTGGCAAGCTAACTAGACGATGATATCCTGAAAGGCTACAACACATTGTAATTTCAAATCCTCCTTTTTGTATCAGCAAATCAAAACACATGCTTGCTCGTAACACTTCCTTTGTCATTTTCCATAAGTTAGCCGACAGAAAGGTCCAGCCAAATCAACTGAATCAGGAAACTACAAGATGCATAGCCCCAGATCCAGGCAGCAACAAACTGGACAGCAAGATCAGGCAAACATCCATCCATGGATCCAAGAGCATGCATTATTCGGAGCTGAGAGTCTCTGACATGTCCACGGTTCCATGGACACAAAACATTGATTATCTCAGCGATTAGCATAGCAGATGATTAATAAGATTAAGCAGATGCAGCCAGGCAGGGTACAGGCCAAGCAAAGCTACAACGGTAGCCTGCCTGTTAGGACAGAGACTGTAGGGTGCCCAAGCAACAGCCCCTCACGCCAAACTCCAGATCTGGAGAAGCTTGATCCATCTATGGCTCCTTCACTAAGTGTGCGCGTGTGGCAATAATTGAAGGATCCAATATAGTCTACACATGCATGCTTGATAAAAGGAAATGATGTGACACCAAGATTCTCCAGAGATCAAAGTGTCCAACAACAAGAGAACCAAGATTTGGAGGGCTCATGGAAATGAAGCCGTGGCCTGGTGCATTTGGAAGTTTCAGGTAGAGAAGAGAAAGAAAAGATGGTGAAAGTTTTGTCACGATGCCTTGACAGAGATTGTAGAGGTAGGCAATTGAGTACATCTGCTACCTATTAATGGAGGCAAAAAAAGACACACAGAAAGGTACATTGGCGAAAAAAGGTGGAAGTTAGCAAAAAAAATTCCATTGTAAGTTATTTGCCACGTTTGGCCATTGTCTGTTTAGTTTTCTTGTACTGCTGACACTATATGAATATAGTCCAAAGGTACAGCCTAAATACTGGGTCGAAGCCGGGGGCTGGATCTTATATTCTGATACAACCTCCTGAGCAATGAGGGTGGAAATTATATGAGTTTACAACATTGTGACTTAACAATTCTCTAAGCCAGTAAATATTCAAAAATTCCATCGCAGAAGCAAAAACATGTACAGATTAAATTTACATGATTGCTACTGTACCGATAAGCAAGAATTAAATCTATGTCTAATTAATGTCTAAGTAAAGCTGGATGAGCCCAACATTAACTCAAACATGTCATCTGGGGTGAGAAGGGTTGTACCACCAAGAATGAGCTCCACATCAGGTCTGCCGCTCTCTGAGATTGCCTTCATGACTTCCCGGACCTTGCATGAAAAACACCAAGCTTATCAAAGACAACACTGCTTTCTAACACTAATAAACAGGGATTTGGGTTATATGCTTTTTCTCAGGAAGAAGCAAGTATTCTTTAGTTTTGGTTGGTTGCGGTCTCTGAATTAGAGATCTGCGATCTGACGTATGCTTATCAAGCTGTATGAACTAAAATCTGATGTTGTGGAGACAAGAGGTTCTACTGGATATTAATAAAGCAGCGTACTGATCTAGACAGTTCCAATAAAACGAATTAAAATCTTGTTGTGCATCCTTAATGTAGTTCCAGATCGAGATTCAATACTACTAATGAATATATCACAAACTATGACAGAAACAACAAACTTCATCATGACATGATAAAATAAATAAAGCCAAAAAATATGGACCAGAATGTACCTCAAGAGTATTGATACCTCCCACAACAAAAACGATGAGAAAACTTTGATCGCCAAAATTTGGTTTGGACTGCAGGCAAAACAACTGTGAGTTCATAATTTAAACAAATGTCACAGCAAGTAAGAAAACAATGGACCAACGTACCTGTCCAAGGCCAAACCTACCCAATCCGCTTTTAAATAAACGGCCAACAGCTGATGAATGATATTCAAGGCCAGGTATGTCAAATCTCGTTAACACAGCTAATATCAACTTATAAAGCAAGCCTTTTCTTGAGTAGCTATCAGTCTCAAACCGACTCAGTGCTGCCAACCCTTCTCCAAGAGCTTGATTATGTAATCTCATACTGGACAAGCTATGAAAGAATTTAAAGAGTTGATCTACCCTATCCCGTACTTCCAACTTAAGTTGCATGTCCCCATAAGCTTCCTCTTTTTGATGATCAGCATCATCATCATCGTCCCAGTTATCCCACTGGTCATCAAAATCATCGGTAGTGGTAGAAGTAGGCTCACTAGAGTCCTTATTTCTATCACCATCTTTAGATCTACCTTTAGCTTCAAGTTCCTTCTCCAAACCATCAAGGAACCGGAACTTCACAGATGATGGCCTCTCAAGGATAGAGTCCACCACAACATCTTTCAGTGACCGTTCATCTTCCCAAGAGAATGGACCACCAGCTATCGATGTAGGAAAGTTTTCGCCGGCCAAGATATACCCAACAATCGTTAGAAGTAATATGTCCTGGAAAGTCAGAAGGCCTTGCGTAGACCCCATGGTATTACCTTGTTTGTGAGATTCCACTGAAGTGCTAGTGTTGATGAAATCACGAATCTCGCTGGCAAGACTTTGAGTTGTCTCGGCTGATGTTACACTTAATATTCTCTCAGCACTTGTAAAGGCCTCCCAGCGAGTACTTTGAGGTTCCTGGAGAGCCATTTCAGCAGCCAGTGCCAACTGAATAATCCCTCTGTTTCTTACCAAGGACAGCTCGTGTTGACAGAGCATTTGCACCATAGAACGGAGCTCTGAAATAGAAGCCGTCTGTCGACCTTTAGATGGAGAGGACAGCTTCTCAAGCTGTAAAGCCTCCATAAGCAATTTCTTAATCAACACCAACCCATCTTTTGCTCCTGTGTCTAGTAATGCTTCTAAGTAGCGCACTCCAGCATAGTTGGATAGGAAAGAGCCACTTAGAGTGCCTACTTTGCCATCATGTGCTTCGTCGGAGTAATCAGGTAGCCAGGTAACTTCGGAGTCAACCTCAGCAGAGTTCCAGCCAGACACAAATGCCATCATACTTTCAGACAGCATACTGGTTCTGCTCTTAGTTTCTTCCTTGCCAAAGGCTGATTCAAAAGGGACCTTTATATCTAGTGGGGAACGTTTTACAGTAGCTTGGGAATGCTCGCTGGGAGTTTGAGGATTTTTCGCCGCATAACAGGATGAAGTCCTTTCCTTGCGTGGCAACGATGACAGCATCCTATCAAGAAATGATTCGCCATGAAGGCAAGGAGTTAGGAGATCAATTGTACGATCTACAATCAGTAGACCAGCAGAACTCTTATTACGACCAACGTCATATAGACTTGACATATCCATCATCAGCTTCCCAATGGCCCTTGATGTATCACCAAGTGAAAATATATCAAGCTTTAGGTCCATCTACACAAATTTTGTAATGGAGATCAACAAAAGGTTTCGTGCTTGAAAAATAGATAAGAGCAACTACAATGCAGCATGCTGCACATGATAAAAGTCATTACCTTATTGGCCAAATGGTACAAGAATTGAGCAGTCAAGGTTAGTCCTGGGGGCACCTCATCGCCATCAAAAGGTTTACCAGTAGATATGGAGGGTAGACCAGGGCTAAGGGAATCCTCACGGTGATTTGACAGATATGATTCAGCAATTATACCTTCCGAAGGTAAAACAAAAGTCCTTGAGGAAATAGGAGAGAAAATCATCGGAAAGTGACAAACGGTTACAGACAACCTCTTTCCTCTTGCTTCAACCTGACCTAAGTCATCATCAGAAAAATCCTTTTTCCTCGGGCTAGATTCAGAAGGGCCATAGTGCACCCCAGAACCCCACTTAGTATCACCATCTGAGGTGAAATCTCTTTCTGTGTATGAAATGTTATCTTTATCCTTGTTCAACTTCCCACACTTCTTTAGAAGCTCCTCATGGTCCTGAATGAGTAATGTCTCATACTCCCGGAAAGCATCTGGTCCAAGTGGGGAACCAACGTACGCTGAGTGACCAATCTGCAATAAATTCACCATGGGTTCAAAAGGTTCCTCGCATAATTTTGCGATAACTTGAAATAGATTTAAGAAAGTTCTAAGATAATGAAGTGAATAAGGAAGATGGGCATACATTTTGGCAAAACTAACTGTAAATTGCAGAGGAAGCAATGTACGCAAAGAAGTTCTTACTGATACCCTCATATAAGGTTACTACATAAATCAGATAGTTCAGGAATCATGAGGACCTCAACCGAATCAGGCTAGTTTTGAAGTAGATACAGTGAAAAACACAAGTACACTACAAACTACATAAAACAGAAAGTATGTGACTCATGGTGACCTTATGATAAATCCGATAAGTTTTGGAACAGGGAACATGCAAGCCACTAACAAACAGAGATCAAACAATGCAGACAGAGTAGATGCAATGCTACCAGCATGAGCAGTGACCAACATGTATTTCGATGATTTTTTTTCAAGAAAAAGATGAACTCCTGCACCAGTACAAGTATACTGCATTTTTCAATGAAGAGAGGAATCGTGGCATTATCATTCCCTGTTCCACGTAAGAACTGCGAATGCGGAGGGAAAGAAAACCATAGGGGGGTTCTAGCAGCCCATGAAAAATTAAGATCATAGATTTCTGGATCCAAATATTGACACTCTTTTCTCAGAATGGTTTCGGAAAATCATTTGAGCTGACCATGGGTCCTAGTAGATAATAGTAAATTCAAACACCATTCATCCCCTATGTAAAAACTCCTTGGTTAGTGTAATGCCCCGGACACACCCGCCGGTTACTGGCCGTTACTCCTGGCGGGATCTAGACTGCCCCACAGATCAACACTAGTCTTTCCTGTGCACTTTGTCCTCACTCATGCGCACCTGGGACCAACTTCCCAGTCGGTCACCCATCCTGAAATTGCTCCAAACTGAGCACGCTTAACTTTGGAGTTCTTTCCGAATGGGCTCCCAGAAAAGAAGGAATTCCGTATTTATATGAGTAGTCTATCATCCTTATTAAGCCAGGCTATCACATACACCCCCACTCAAAGGAACCGACGTCCTCGTCGGCCCACATGAACGTTCCCTCTTGGCACACGTCTGTGCGTCCAATCCGGCACATGTGCCATGCCGTGTGACCGTGCACCTGACCCGCAAACATCCGTGTAACCGCGAGGGTCGGCTCTGATACCAACTTGTAACGCCCCGGACACACCAGCCGGTTACTGGGGGGTCTAGACTGGCCCCACAAATCAACACTAGTCTTTCCTGTGCACTTTTTCCTCACTCGTGCGCACCTGGGACCAACTTCCCAATCGGTCACCCATCCTAAAATTGCTCCAAGCTGAGCACGCTTAACTTTGGAGTTCTTTCCGAATGGGCTCCTAGAAAAGAAGGAATTCCTTCTTTATATGAGTAGTCTATCATCCCTATTAAGCCGGGCTATCACAATTAGGTGACTGACTCTAAGGCCGTGAAGGATATTTGCCTGATCACCAAGATGGAGACAAGAGACGTCGTCAAGACACGAGAAAGATGCACTTCAGGGAAAACCAGTCCCCACGGAAGTCCGGTGAAGATTGAAACATCTAGGCCATAGTTGCTGTAAATTCTTGTAAGAGTTACGTTGGAAGTTGATTTGTAAAATTAAAATTTAGTAAAATAATATAATTAGCAGTATGATCAGGCCCTTCAGAAGCAAACCAGTCATCACAATTAACATATTATTGCAGGGGTTAAGCACCTCGGAAATTGCTGTCAATACAGTACAATGTGAAACAGTTCCATGGTTGCCCAAGCAGCGTATAATATACCGATGTGCATCACTAAGAAGGCGTGATGTAATCACGACAATCTTCCTTGCTGGATGAGCAAAACTTGAATTCCACTCAGCAACCTGCGAACACAGACACATCAGGTGATGAGGTAAAGAACAGAACAACAAGACAGACCATTTCTCGAGTACACAAAGTAATAAAATTTCCCTGTTTCTATAGTAAAGACACAGAAAACCTTGTTAAGTGCATATAAGAATACTGCATCTTCAATGTTATCGACGTGGCAGAGTACCAGCCAGTCTGATGTGCACACCAGCAGCAAATGCCAAGCTAAGGCCCAAGACCCAACAATCAGATAGCCACAACAGTCTAGTTACAGCACAGCAAGCCAACAATGCAGCTAAAAACAATTGTGGCCATGAGGGACGTCAGGATAGTGAGAGCTGCACTGATCGATTCGGTCGCATTTGTTAGTTTGGGAGGAGATGTAGATTGCATCATATATGTTTGTTAGGTTCGAAATCTCTATTCTATTTAAAGATGAAGAAGTGCAGCCATTATTATCAAGAACGTATACGACCTTCTTTCTTCAAAACCCTCTCCTTCATCTATGGTCAATGCCTCTTATTCTAGCATCCCGTATCTCTGCAGCCATGCTGCAAGGCCCACCTCACAGTACTCATGACACTTGCATACCAAGGTTAGCATGCTGGTTACTAGGACTGTCATTTCCTATCCATCATAAGAAATCAGAAAAAGAAAAGATAAATATAAATTATACAGACTCAGTATGTTGCCAGATCAATAGGCAGTACTTCAACAATTAGTTAATTACCACCCTAACTATAGCAGAAGTCCAACTTTCACTATGAACTACAACCGTCACAACTTCGGCACCCACGAGGCCACGGCGGATGCTGTTCAGGTGATGACAGAAGGCACCACATTTCTTTCAATTATTTCCCCCTCTACCCACATTCCCCTCAACTGTTTGCTTCTACGGCTGTTATACTTGAGTCAAAAAAGCTCATGGATAGATAATTCTAGATACGTGCAACCACGTACACACGCAGCATGCCACACCGTGCCATGGCAATGCTAGACGACAGAGCCCTGTGCCAAGTGCCCTGTACGCCACACACTATCATTCACATGACCGCAGGAGCCCGAGGAGATCGAGGCACACAACAAACATGTATTGGCATCATTGATCGCAAGACCTGGCTCTACCAGCTGACTTGCATATGACTTTATGGTTAGCGAAGAAAGGGTGAGATGGATGTCAAAAGAAGCAATAATAGTTGACATGTCCGGTGATGGCAAAACCATCCATAAACTCATGTTAGGGGGTTATATGAGGTGAGATGCATATAGAAATACATCATCGCTAAAACCAGTGTGCATACATGTAGGTTCTGGCTTGCCTACTAACTTAATACGACAAAAATAAGTGAATTGCAATTTATAAGGTGTGTTATTTGTATGACATCTGCTGGCCATAGTCAATTTCCACAATGCAGGTACAGTGCATAAATCATCAGAAAAATAGCCCAGTAATGCTACAGGACATTCATTAAGCATTCGAGTTGCCACCAACACCACCCATAGAAACTAGAATCACAGCACCATGACCATCAAATTATAGGGAAACAGGGCAAGTTGTAGATTTCAGTAGTTGCTTGATACTAGATAGAAAGCGAGAGCGACGGAACCTTACAGCATCAAGAGGAGACGTGCTTTCCAAGCTGCAGACCGCACGAGCGCCGAGCTCGAGAAGCAGAGGGAATGCTCCTATAAACTGGAACGCCTCCAGAGTGCCTGCATCTAGGTACACTAGTGCATCCGCAATCTCATCCCCAATCTGCAAAAGCACCAGTAACTGAATCAATTTCTATAGCGCAAGCTGGGAAGATTATGCCTATACTGTAGAATCATCAACGGGCAGTTTTTCTCAATTGTTTTGCAATTGAGTTAACAATAAAGCAGCCCCATGTTTTACCACTCGTTTTAAGATGGATTACTTCCGTTCGGAAGCTTCAAATGTTTGTTTCTTCTTCAACAGAAAAACTGCTGGAGGCGGAAAATTCTAGGAATCCTCATGCGCTCCATCATCAAAAATTACGCACTGATACTTTTCGAAGGATCGACAAGAAAACGAGCAAGCCAAAAAAGAGTACGGAACCAGCAAAGGGGAACTCGCGAAGTGATTCGACCTGGCCGATGGAGTCTTGGCAGGACGCGATCAGATCCACCGCCACCATGGCGTCTCACTCCCTAGGTCCCCAGAAGATTGCGGAACCTTCACCGCGACGCCACCGGGTGATGCGGTCGGATCGTGGGTGAGGGGCGAAGCCGGAGGGGAACTGCCGACGGTGACCGCAGCTAGAGAACCCGGAGACCCCGCTGCTCCCGCCGAAGGGGGGAGGGGAGGAGAGATGGATACCACCTTCGGAGCTGCAGCTCGCCGGAGATGCGTCGCTGGCTGCTACACGGGAGATGAGCGCGGAGGAGACGGTGTGGGGCTCGCAGGAGGAGGATTAGCTCCGTTTTAGTTCAGTCTTTGGTTTCACAAGCCCATGCGAATACGGCCCAGCTACAAAAGCAACATCAGTTCTCTTCTTTCCTTTTCTCCAAATAAAATATATTTCTTCCCGAATGTAAAATCTAAATTTGAAATATTTAAATGATCCCATGAAAGTTGAGGAAATTTCAGATGATAACGAAAATTATTAGTCTGTACCTTAAACTCGTCAAGGTTTCATAAACTCTCATATACGACCAAGCCTACCCCTGTTAGCGAGGTATTGGTGATATCAAGTGACTTAGCTCTTCAAAGTAACCGCATAACTTAGCATAGCTCTTGACTATCAAATTAAAATTAATTATTGATGGCCATGATAGTGAACATTATGTGCGCTATGGAACATGAAACATGTCTACTATGTTGATGCTACAATACACATGCGCAGTGCATAGTCTATGTTACCCGGAATAATCTTGGTTGTAAATATTTGCTCTAATGATAAAGTCGTGTTGTGACTTAGTAGAGCTAAGTTACTTAATCTGTTTTCTTAATACCACCTAGCCAACCCAAGTTTGAGATTTGTCTCCGTAGTAGTCTCTCGTATTTAGGTGGACAAAAATCCCTTTGTGACAAAAAAAATCTCAAATAGACTTTTGAAGCTATCCATTGAGATCGACCGCAAAAAATCAACTCCCTACCCTACCTTTTTTAGCAACCAATGTTGCTAAATTTCTCCTACCATATTATGGTGTGGCCCTTTTGGCACAGGCTCTGATTGACTCCTATTTTCTTTTCTTTATCTCACCAAATTCTTTTCATTCACACTATTACTCTCCCTTGCAAATACAGAAAAAAATGTCAGACCTAAAAACATCTAATGTGCAAAGTCTCCTCCTATACCTAGTTGTAGGTTCTAGATCGTATGCTTAATGATTTCTTGAAAATCATCCAACACATCATTTGTGCTAAGACACCATGTGCTTATGACCAAAGACTAGATAGCTCAAGGTAAATTTCGTTCAACACACATTTGTGCATTGATGAGCATCCATCCATGTATCGTGTGCTAAGGAGGTGACAATGACGGTGGTTTTTGCTCTGATGTGCTTTAGCAACGACCATAGAAAGTTAGTCTAGGAACTCCTTTGGTGCCCTATTCACCAGTCTTTTGGACTCATCATTCTTCATGCAAATGGCTTATACAAATAGCTCGTAACCAATATTGTGTTTGATGTATTTTTTGTTCTGTAATTCATGTAATCAATTCATATGTTCAAAAACGTCTACGATGCATATTTCATAGAACACTTCTCTATGTAAACAAGTCCTGAAAGAATTTACTTCATGTTGGGCACACAAAAACTACTTCATGATATTGTAACTTCATAATGTCACCACATCATGTATATATTTATTTCTTCTAGATGTGTTGTATGTTTTACCCATTATGGAAAATATGAGAAGTATCTGAAGTAAATTACGACATGACTAAAAAGTACTCCTCTATTCACTAAAGAACAACTTGAAAATCTTTAGCAAATAAGCATGAAACAACGCCTAAGGGAGGAAGTTCTGTGATAGGCTAACAAAAATAGCCTCATGTTTCATTTCCTCTTCTAAGAAATTCAGTATAGTTACTCTAAATCTTTTAGAGGACCATAATCATCTTCTAAAAGTTAATACTACAGCGGATCAAATAGGCCATGCATGCTTGCGCCTTCCGCATTGAATATCACTATGAATCAATAACTACCCAATCGAGTAGTCACGGGTAAGAGAGGAAATAAATTGCTAGCCTTGTCTCTCATTGATTTTGCAAACAAATGAGGGAGTACCAAACATCTCTGGCACCTCGAGCGTTGATAGTGGCTTCTCATATCATGTTTTCTTTTCAGTGCGGAATATCTAAACTTAGGAGCTAGCATACAGAAAAAGATGAAGCAATGCGAAAGAGTTGGATCATTTATGTGGTATCATCAGAATAGGAGGCAAAGGGGAAGAACCCATGAGCAAGAAAAATAGCTTATCTCCAAGAATCGCCTAGGAAGCTCTTCGGATATAATATATTTTCTAGGGCGAATTTCATATCGTCGTACAATTAGCAAGATCTTTTGCAAGGTAGTTGATTGGTATTCTCATACATTCATGTACTTTTCTCAATTTTCATAGAAAATTAACCACAAACTCATTCATCGCAAACGAACATGGAACTAGTATTCACCCATCATTAGTTAAACACCATCGTGCCATGGGTAATGAGGAGAGTCTCTAGTAATTTTCTAGGGATTTTACCAACAAGAGGAATGAGCAAAACATCAAACCCTAGGTTTGACCACAAGGACGTTTGATTGATATTTGGGCAACATGATACTCCCTCTGTCCGCGAATAGGTGTACTTCCAACTTTTGTCTTAAGTCAAAGTTTTAAAATTTTGACCAACTTTATCGGGAAAAGTGGCAGCACTTATGGCACTAAATTAGTATCACTAGATCCATTTTGAAATGTACTTTCATAAAATATCAATTTGATGTCATATATGTCACTGCTCTTTTGTATGAAGTTGGTCAAAATTATAGAACTTTGACCTAGGACAAAAGGTAGATAGACACTTATTCGTGGACGCAGGAAGTACACACGACCATGTGGTGAGACTCACATATGTTGACCAGAATGATCAAACAAGTCTCTCCACAAAAATTTGGGGGGTGCCATTTCTGGCCTTTCAAAAGAATCCAAAAAATACTTAAATATCTTTGGAACTAATATTTTTTGAAGGGAATCATAATCTTATATATAATAGACCTCAGAAATGAATTTAATAAATTTATGTTATGGAAAAATATATAAATAGTTCAAAGCTCTACTTTGGACTGTTGGAAAAGAAGATGGGTTTAATTGCTTTTTGTCCAAAAAAATTGGGGTTTTTAACCACATGCCATGATCAGTGGGAATAGTTTAGGCCATAGGATTGGAAGAGGATAGTTATAGGATTTTCTATGAAATACAATCCTATGGAAACACCAAATAAAACAACTAAGATAAACTTTGAAACATCCAATAAAAAATGAAGATAAACACTTGAAATCGGTCAAGGCAATATCATTTTAAAAATGATGGCTCGATTAATGGTCGGTGTCTGCTTCAATTAATTCATGCAATTTTCAGGGTGTGACACAGGGTACCGACGGAGATGATCTCTCCGTCAAAAGAGGGGATCCCTTGTGCTCCTCAAAAATCTTACTTATGCATTTTTCCACCATGGGTTTATCTTTGTAATACATGCATGATACGTCTCCAATGTATCTATAATTTTTTTATTGTTCCATGTTGTTTTATTATCAATCTTGGATGTTTTATAATTATTTTATAGTCAATTTATATCATTTTTTGGTACTAACCTATTGACATAGTGCCAAGTGTCAGTTGCTGTTTTTTCCATGTTTTTTACATCGCTGGAAATCAATATCAAACGGAGTCCAAATGGCACGAAACTTCACGAAGACTTTTTATGGGCCAGAAGGGAGATATTGGGCCCTGGTTGCACCTGGGGGGAGTCCCGAGGAGGGGACAACCCACCAGGGCGCGCTAGGAGGCCCAGGCGCGCCCTGGTGGGTTGTGCCCACCTCGGGTGCCCCTCGGACCGCCTCTTTGCTCTATAAATACCCCAATATTCCATAAACCCTAGAGACATCGACGAAATATTCATCCAGCCGCCGCAGAGTCCAGAACCACCAGATCCAATCTAGACACCATCTCGGATGGGGTTCACCACCTCCATTGGTGCCTCTCCGATGATGCGTGAGTAGTTCTTTGTAGACCTTCGGGTCCGTAGTTAGTAGCTAGATGGCTTCCTCTCTCTCGCTGAATTCTCAATACAATGGTCTCTTGGAGATCCATATGATGTAACTATTTTTGCGGTGTGTTTGTTCGGATCTGATGAACTTTGAGTTTATGATCAGTCATATCTTTTTATATCCATAAAAGTTATTTGAGTTTCTTTGATCTCTTATATGCATGATCTCTTATAGCCTCGTATTTCTTCTCCGATATTTAGGTTTTGTTTGGCCAACTTGATCTATTTATGTTGCAATGGGAAGAGGTGCTCGGTAGTGGGTTCGATCTTTTGGTGCTTGATCCCAGTGACAGAAAGGGAAACGACACGTATGTATCATTGCTACTAAAGATAAAACGATGGGGTCTATCTCTACATAGATAGATCTTGTCTACATCATATCATCGTTCTTATTGCATTACTTCGTTTTTCCATGAACTTAATACACTAGATGCATGGTGGATAGCAGTCGATGTGTGGAGTAATAGTAATAGATGCAGGCAGGAGTCGGTCTACTAATCTTGGACGTGATGCCCATGTAATGATCATTGCCTGGATATCAACATAATTATTTGAGGTTCTATCAATTGCCCAACAGTAATTTGTTTACCCACCGTTTGCTATCTTTCTCGAGAGAAGCCACTAGTGAAATCTACGGCCCACGGGTCTTCTTTCTCATATATTTGCTTTGCGATCTATTTTATTTGCACTTTTTATTTAGATCTATTAAACCAAAAATACAAAAATACTTTGCTGCACTTTATTTTATTTGCGATCTATTTATTCAATCTATTACAACTTTCTCCCGTCCATGCACTGTTTCTGGCGCCGTTACCCGAAAGGGATTGACAACCCCTTTAACACGTCGGGTTGCGAGGTGTTGTTATTTGTGTGCAGGGGCTGCTTACGTTGTGTTGCTTGGTTCTCCTACTGGTTCAATAACCTTGGTTTCATATCTGAGGGAAATACCTACCGCCGCTGTGCTGCATCATCCCTTCCTCTTTGGGAAAATACCGACGTAGCTTCAAGCGACATCAATGCACACTATCTTCTTACAGCTATTCGAACCGAAGCATTTGAGGAGGTGAGAACCAACTAAATTTCTAAGTCTGGTTATTTTGTCGTGAAATGGGGGTCATGAAAGAGAAACAAAAGTGGATAGTTGTAAAGTTATTCGTGAGAATATTGTCACGCGACACCATAAGAGGCACAAGGGAAAAGATGGAACAATGTGTGTAATGCACGGTCATGTATTCAGCAAGCAGAGGTAATTTGTGTGGTGCTTCTATCCAAAGAGGCATAGAGATCGGGAGCACCATGTCCACCTAGAGATCTTTTTTGTTGCAAGTTCAAACAAGAATCAAAATCGTGTAAACTAGCCTATGTGTATCACATCGTGGAGGGAACCCGAGCGAGCCTAAAACCAATTTTAGGGTGGATATTAAATTTAGTCCTTTGTGGTTGAATGATTCCCGATATGAAAAGAAACACATGCCTACGCGTTGATAGATGTCGTACGTCCTAAACCCCTAGTTCATTGCTATATCTTTTGACCTTCTTTTCCATGGATGGTACTTGCCACGATTTCCCTTGTGTTTCTATATTCATCCATGTCTCCAGGTATGTTTGTATATGTGTCAATGAGATTGTCTCTATTGTTCTCATCTATGAAATGATGGATTCATCTTCAATCCTATGATCTTTGCATGTCTCATATTTTGATGCAAAGACCATAGAAAATTGTTCTATGATAAAATAAAATAAAGTTAGCAGTTTTTTACATGAAAAAGGAAAGGAAAAGGTCAATTGGTAAGTAGGACTAGAGATGATGTTCAATCCATTCTTTGAGATGAGATGAGTTGTGTTGCTTTGTTCTGTGTTTGACTAGTATGCCGCATGTCTTCATAATCCCATGCACATGAATTGGAAACTTACTTGCCCTACTAATAAAATTTGATGTTTTCCTAGTATTGTTCACATATTTGTATTTTATTTCTGTTAAAATATGATTTTTGTTATATTAGTTGTGATATATCTAAAATGTCTAGAGTTATTACGGATTTGTGTATTGTTCTTTAGGATCTATTTTCTGCGTTTCTAATCTATCAATGGCTATATAGATGCTATTGGCATTCTAATATCATTGTTTTTGCCCATAGTGACATCCTGGCCATTTCTCATGATGGCCCATGTGTGTGAGTATGGTTGTGATAACTTCGCTTCGCTAACTTATAAAAGTGAGTGGACACCAACATATAAACTCAATAGTCCATGTGGTAGCAACTTCGTCTTACCTTTTTGCCCGAGGCGAGGACAAAGCCACAAGTGAGTTTGAGTCATATGCTAACCCAGTATGAGGTTAGGTCTAAGCTATTCGGAAACTTGGACTTTGTGCCTAGGGTTTCACCTCCTTCGTTAACTGCCAGATAATGTTCTGGTGGAGAAGATATCCCAATGGAAAGAGGGGATCCCCTTGGGTATTTTACTATCGTAGATTTTTTTCCCTCTTACAATCAAGCAAAACCTCATAGCAGACCGCTACCAAAAGATAATTTGGAGAAATCTATTCCATAGACAAAGGGAAAGAGTCTAACAAAAGAGAATGGAGAAAATCATTCAACGGGGGAAATTGTTGCATAAGCGACATAATCCACTTGTAATTTTGAGCATATAATTTTACTTGAAAATTAATTCCTATATGGTTTGGAATAGCTCTCATGTTTTATAATTTTCACTTGAAATTGTTCAGTTGTTCTTCTAGCAATAATTTGGCATCCACATGTCTCTTGTTGCGTTGCATCTTTGAAACCAACCTTACAGTTGTATCCGGGTTCTTAATGATAGAGGGGGCAATTTTGCACAACTTTCCAAACCAATAACATAAAATACATAACAAAAGATAAAATTACACCGTAACTCTATTTTTCATGCTTAGAAGGAAAAGGGTGGAAACAATGGCAGAGTCAGGATCGGCCCAAACCGGCCTTGTAGCTACAGTCCATGAAGGATTTCTCGGCCATGCCCAAGGTGGCAGCCCAGGCTACCTGGGTCCTGATGCCGCCACTGGATGGAATTATGCAATACTTTATAAAGAACTCTCTTACAAGAAGAGTAACTAGGTAATCGTTCAAGTAATGCTCTCCCTCATCTTTTGAGAATGCATTTTGTATTGTATGCGTAAGTGTTTGAAGAAAGTGCCCTCTCAACACTAGAATTGCAGGGAGATAGTTCAGTTTGAGAGTCTTGGTAAACAGTTTCATACATGGGTTTCGTCTTTAATCAAACAAGTATAATAGATAGCTGGAAAAACATTCGCACCTTGCTAAACCTTTCATATTATGTGTACGAGCTACATAGTTGATACATAGTTTCAACAGTTTTACCTAGCTTGTGACTTGTTCCGCCTCTATTGCTTGATAGCTAGAGCATGGATATGGAAATCTGGATGATGCTCTAGACCTTCAAGTTATCATTTACTTGAATTGATTGGTAATGAAGAAAGATGCCTACTGGAGGTGCTAGAATTGAGTAGTGGTGTGTGTACAGCGGGGGTGAGGGGGTGCCTAGAAGGGTGTAAGACATATTGGTCGCCCATTTTCCTTGTACAACTCGAAATACATATGTGTTTTTCACACATGTCATCAGCTCCTCATACACAAAGTACGCACAATTTGTAAAACAAACTAAGTACTAGCAGAAGACCTATACATTATAGTAGGGGAACTCAAACTGATCATGGCATAGTCAATCCACTGAGCTTTTCTTGTTGCCATTCAATCTTCATTAGAGAGAACATTTGATTTGAGACTTTCACAGCCTATTGAGCCTCTCTACCACCTCTTTCATTGTCGGTCGATACTTAGGAGACTCCTCTGTGCAACTTTGTGCGATGTCTAAGAAAGTTTTCACCTCCTTTGTTTCCTTTTCCCCTTCTAAACCCATTCGATGATCCGCAATCTCCGAGGATATGTCGGCCTCAACCTTTTCCCTTGCCCATTTCAATAGTTCTACCTCCTTACCTCTAATGTTCTTCATTGGCCAGCTTGGTCGTCGACCGGTCACTGTCTCCATCATTAGCACGCCAAAACTGTACACATCTGCTTTCACGCTTGCTCCCACGCCTTCACGTATCTCTGGTGCCATGTACCTTTGTGACAGTTGCATAAACATAAGATCACATATATCCTTTTTGAAGCACAGTAATCCTATCAATGGTCTAAAATATGAGAAATGTGGTGTTTGCTAAAGACATTGTAATACCGAACTATGTGTCCATTTATGTTTTAATCTAACTAGTAGTAGTATTTTGTTGTCTAAAATTCGTTAAACCATACTACCGTAACTACAACATACTCAACTTCACTGCACTGAGCTTGTCTTCTATGCATAACTTTAAACCACTCCTTGTATTTATATGTAAACAAAAATGCAAAACATGCAACCACATAAGTAGTTAGATAATAATTTTGGGCGTCCTAGAAAAACTTAGCTTGGCAGGTGTTACCATTCCTGCGTCCATAGAAACGATGTTGGGCTACATAAATCTGAGTAAAATTCATTAGTGGTCATTGAACTTTTCTAAAAATTCACTTGTTGGTCATAATCAAGAATAGCGATTTACGTACGATATTGAGATCACATGGGTGCGAGCAAACCGTATACGCTTCGCGGAGTCAAGTACACCTTCAAGCGCTAGTCCTAGATAGTCTCGGTTTTTTATATAGGAGTATTTGTTTTCCATATAAAAAGACGGCAGGACGAGGTGGGTCTACTGCAAACTCAGTTTAAACTAGGCCTCATCCAACTTTTCACTAGTTTCAGTCGAATTTCATGTCGTCTGATGCATTCGTGCTCTAAAAGGTTTACGGGTCTATTTGAAACTTGATTTGGTATACAACACTGAAAACATGTGCAAAATGTGAACTCTGAAGTGAAGTGATCTGCAAGAAGGCCAGTGCATTACCCCGCTGTGCCGGCGGCCTGCGTGCTGAGCTGCGACGCGGCAGGACCGCCGGTGACAACCCTCGCATGGCCGAAATCGGCGAGCTTGGCCTCGAACCCCTCGTCGAGTAGCACGTTGCTGGACTTGACGTCGCGGTGGAGCACGGGCGGGTGGCGGTCGTGGTGCAGGAAGGCGAGCGCGGCCGCTGCGCCGCGGGTGACGCGGAGGCGCGCGGGCCACGGGAGCGAGCCACCGGCCGAGGCGGCGTCGCCGTGCAGCCAGGCGTCGAGGCTGCCTCGCTCGAGGAGCTCGTAGACGAGGAGGCGGTCGCGCCCGGCGGCGCAGTAGCCGAGCAGGCGCGCAAGGTTGCGGTGGCTGAGGCTGCCGAGCACCTCCAGCTCGGCGCGGAACTCGCGGTTGCCGGCGCCGGCGGCGTGGTCCGCGGAGAGGCGCTTGACGGCCACCGCCGGTCCGCCGTCCGGGAGCACGGCGCGGTACACGAACCCGAAGCTGCCGTCGCCGATGATGTTGTCCGGGGAGAATTCGCCGGTGGCCCTGGCGAGGTCGTCGAGCGAGAGCTTCTTGAGGGAGGAGTCGACGGCCGATCCGTACAGAGACCACGACGAGGAGAGCTCCGACGATATCCCGACCGGGGCGGAGATTGGGAGGGACGACGACGACGAGCAGCGGTGGTCCGGCTCGAGGAGGCGGTTCTTGCGGTGGCGGCAGAGGAAGGCGACGAGGAGGCAGGGTACGGAGATGCCTACGAAGGCAGCCACGGTCACGACCAGCGCTTCGTACACGCCGTCCATGGCTTCAGGGCCGGGTAACGGAAGTGGGGAGGAAGATGTGGGCTAAGGCTATTGATTCGTGAGAGTGAGAGGAAGAGGAAGAGTCGCCCGTGGAGTCAAGAACGTTCGGCGGATTGCGGTTGACTATTTCTCCTGGGAGGAAGACTTTGACTGCTGAGTCTCCTCGTTCTCTTCTGCAGGCCGTGTATATATACGCACAGGTATATTCTAGATTTTGATGCACTTGGTAAAAAATACTGAAGGAGAATCTGATATGATGTCACAGTATACTTTGTGTTCGACGGGCTTTCGCTTCAGTTTCAACCGCAACATGCGTCTGTTTTGTGCTTAGTTTGCGATGGCTGAAATCTGTACCTATTTGCTACACTGTACTTCCTGATCCTAAACTTTGTAAGAAATCAGGACATAATTCATACGGAGAGCGGCTAACCAAACAGTCCAACAGTGAAACAGGTTCACGAGATGAGATTATGTTGTGATCCCCCGCATTACCAAACTCTCACCTTTATCTCCCTTCTCTAATTTCTCTGTCTAGCTCCAACAAGCGAAAGAGACACGGCAGACTTCGAAGCAAACAAGCCTACTCGGCACTCACATCCACAGAGAGCTAAAACCCGAGATAACTACACGGGAGGCTGAAACATACAGGTATTTCACACGTTCTACTAGGTGTTGAGGTACTTTGCTGGCTGGCCTAGCTAAACAAACCACAGGTAAGCCACATAAAATTTGCCCGGCGGCAAGTCGTACAGCATCAGAGGCCATAAAGATTCACGTCAGAGAGCCCCATACATGGAGCAACACCGTAAGCAAAAACCATTATTAGGTAATTAAGCGCAGCAGTGCTAGCTTCATGGCTTGCGGTTTGCATGCCCCAGTTCAATCTAGCATCGGACCACGCCCGCGGCCTCGGGCGCGCCATGGGCCTCCCCTTCTTCCCATGCCACGACCTGTGAGGTGACGAATGCGAGTGATGAGAGGTAGGGGGGTGCAAGAAGCACAGCACTATGATATGTCACGCCAGAGCTTACCACGGCCTGGAGGGGGGTATTCATAAGGTTCGTCGAAGTATTCATTCTGCTCCATCCATCTTCCCCTGCCACGCCCTGCGAAGCAATGGAGGATAGGAGCCATGAGAGGAAAGGGCATGCAAAAGGCACAGAAAGATGGTACGTGAGACCGAGCTTACCACGGCCTGGAGGAGGGCGATACTCATCTGGTTCGCCATTGTAGTATTCACTCTGCTCCATTCTTCTTCCCCTGCCACGCCCTGCGAAACCATGAGGAACATAAGCCATGTGAGATAGAGGCATGCAAAAATGGAAAACAGAAACGATGATACATCAGACTGAGCTTACCACGGCCTGGAGGGGGGTGATACTCATCTGGTTCGCCATCAAAGTATCCACCCTGCTCTTCATAGTAGCCGCCCCTGCCACCATAACCGTAATCATAGCCATAGCCACCACGTCGACCACCTCCATAGTAGCCACGGGCTCTTCCCCTTCCTCTTAGCCGGCCTCTCCCTCTGCCTCTACCATTGTAGTAATAGTCTCCATCCTCCTCCCATTCTTCACCCCAGTCATAAGGAGGGGGTCCATTGCTAATAGCTGTACATGTTTATGATCACAGAATTAACATAGTTTTCCATATGATTTGTTGCTAGAAACTAACTCATGTACTCTGGACAAACTTATAAATTGTAGATTGAAAATTAAGTCCAGAAAATGGAGCCAATTGAAGTACTGTGAACTTAGAATGCAAGAAAACTACTCCCTCCGTTCCTAAATATTTGTCTTTCTAGAGATTTCGACAAGTGACTACATACAGAGCAAAATGAGTGAATCTACGAGAGCGGATTTTCAGCGGATGAGCACCTTGGGTGTCGGTATCTGGACCATTCATATCTGCCTCGTGATGTGCCGCTGGGAAATTGTCTCGGCAGAACTCGCAGTAATACAAACCGATACGATGGGCTGGTGGTTGGAGTAAATGTGCCATGCATGGGTGGCAGAGGACCTGAGCCCAAACAGTGTGAGCAATTACTGATACGATGCCGTCCACTCGTCCCACATCCTTTCTCTTTCATACTACTCCGTTCAAATCTTCTTGATGTTTCTCAGTAAGTACTTCGTTCAAAGCTTAAAATGGAGTTAAATTAGTGGATTTTGTTCACCCGCAAAAAAAATTCCGCGGATTTTGTTGTTGTGGCAATGATGCTAATCTCAGTACTCCCTCCAGTTATTTTTAGTCTGCATATAAGTTTTGCCCGAAGTAAAGTATCTCTACTTTGATCAAACTTATAAAAAATATCAGTATTCACAATGCCAAATTAATATTGTTAGATTCTTTATGAAATGTAGTTTCATAATATACATATTTGGTATTGTGGATGTTGATATTTTTTAATAGAAATTTGGTCAAACTTTGCAAATTTGACTTGACACAAATCTAATACACAGAGTAAAAAGGACCAGAGGGAGTACTACATATTGGTTAATTAATATATTTAAATGTGGAGGGAGAGAGAGAGAGCATAAATCAATTTGTTTATCCTAATACTTGGTTGATGAACATATTTGAATGTGGAGAGAGAGCATAACTATGAAAATATTTGTGGGCAATGGAGGTACATTTTCCTAAACATAAAATATTTGTGTTTCTAGAGTAATTGCAATATTAATAAACTATACTTAATTGAGTATCTGCTGTACCAAAACCTGTGTTGGTACTCCGGCGGAAATGCATAGCCCACACGAGACATGAGTCAAGCAGCAAAAACGCGTCCTGTGAATTAACTACGGTGGCCCAGATGTCGCTTTCCGTGGATGAAATACATCATAAATACAACGAACTCACCTATCTGCACCTCGCACTAATACATCGATATGGGCCATCCCAAAGCATCTTCTGAGGACGCGATACCGAGCTATTAGGTGCTCGTCCACCAAAACGACTATTTGGTGAATCTACACTCTAAAATATGTCTATATACATCTGTATGTGGTAGTCCATTTGAAATCTCTAAAAAGACAAAAAATTAGGAACGGAGGGAGTAAATGATACCCAATGAATTCCCCCTCAAGATTTAAACTATTCTATCTAGAAACAAAAAAGCAAAAAATAGTATAAAAAAGTTGAGCGTGTCATAAATTAAATGTAGTGGCATTTAAAATCCACTATGCATGTTGCAGGGCAGAGTGACTCTCACGTTCAAATCGGAGGGATGTTAGTTGACCAGGCTAGCAAATCCAATGGCTATAAAAATTTGGATGGTGTGGCAGCACACATGCACAGAAAAATAGCAATTGATGACTTGTTGTGGGGTTTGTCTATATAAGATATAGAGATAGGTCAGTTCTTAGGAAGGTAGGTAAACAAACCAGTCACATGTGAAAAGTACAGGGTGTAAAGGAGTATACCGTATTATGTACTCCCTCCATAAAGAAATATAAGAGCGTTTAGAGCACTAAAGTAGTGATATAAACGCTCTTATAATTCTTTACAGGGGGAGTATTATGTAATAAGATACTGTAACTTGGCAACATGGAATGCTAAAGTTATAAAGATACGGTCGTGTCTGAGGGCCATGTGAGTTACTGTCTGAAAGTTGTGTGCTCAGAAAGACATGAGAAAAAAAGATACCTCTGCCCCTGCCCCTTCGGCCGCCACCAGGTCCACCACGACCTCTCCCACGAGCAGAGGGAAAGGATCCTAAATTACCATGAAGGACGTTGTGATCAAATGGTGATATATGTGACAAATAAAAATCGGTGGAGCGGATCAACTCAGAGCAACACCTTCATGTTCATAATCAAAAGCAGGTTTCACCTCTTCAGCTGGTATGGGTGGCTGGTACCTAAGGGTATATACCCACAATACGCAGACAAATCAGCTAAGGGAACTCAAAGCGGCTGAATCTGAACTGATTCAATATCTGGTTGTACAAAAATGAGCGAAAGGACAGGGTTTGCCTTACCCTGGAGATGACGTATCCAATGGTTCCTTGGACAATGTTAGGGTAATCATTGATACATGACGAGTTGTCTCTAGCCTGTGGTAAAAGTGCATTAGTGTGGCAATAAATCTTTCTTCTTTTTCTGAAGAAAAGAATATATGTACATCCATACGGGACAAGGCCTTCTTCCAGAGGCTCCCATGTGTCAGTGATGCCAACAGATTCAATAGACGTATTCTGATGGAGACCAGCAACCCTTCTCTGAGGAACATTATGTGTCAAATTAGCAAAACAAACAAAAAATAACCACATTGATAACATATATTTTAAGGCAGAAGAAGTTACTGTTAACCTTGATCAATTCAGCAACCATGACCGTCTTATTTATGGCTCGTCCCATGGCTTTGATAGTGATCTCATCATGCCCATTTTCCTGAAAAATGCATGCAAATAAATATGCAGTAGGAGCAAGAAAAAAAAGTGGTTCAGTTATGAATTCAACCAAAATGAAATCAAGATTAATAACACCATTTAGGGATTCTGAAAAATTCTGTTGACCACTGACCACCAACAGGTTTTCAGAAAATAATGACTGAAGTGGTATATGCAAATATGAAGGTAGCTTTTCGACATTCATGTGAACTGCACACAAGTTCATATCATTTTATTAAGCTGATAACATGCACATACTTCAGGCATCAAGATCGAATGGCAAGTAAGTGAAACAAAGACAAACTGAAAGGCTTCATAAAGTTCCGTTGTCAGGGTCGAACAGGAAGTAGTGGACAAAGAAGCACTACAGAATATTAACCAAGAAAACCCAAAGTCGGGCAGGTGTCTCTACTTTATTTATTTTTACTTAAAAAGAACCTAAGGTTCCATCTTTCACCCAGTTTTGTCCATCCTTCGTCCAACCTCCCACCCTCCACCGATTTTTTTGGCTTTTCACCCCTTCTGGTTTCATCAAACCAATCTTTGGCAACCCAATAAACCAGATCAATCTATGTATAGCAAATTAGAAACAAATCCACGGTCCATCAATAAATTGTTTTTGATGGAAAAAACCTGGTACTGATCAGTCATCTTTGGTAATCCAATAAATAACAATAAAATTCACGGCCAGAAGTAAATAAATATCAATCAAACTCTTAGCATTTGGTAACCCAATAAAGCAGATTAATCATGGGCACATATCTATTTTATCAGTTTAAGAAATAGCTGGAAATCTATAGTTTGTAACCAAAACGTAATCTTATTTTGTCTATTTGCTTTGCATCAAGATTTATCCCATATGATCCTCTTATTGTGTTAAAAAATATTTAGCCCCCCTTGGCAACGCACGGATACATACCTAGTAGAATTATAAATAAAAAATCTAACATCATACTCGGTGGCAACTAGAAACACAACACTTAATGATAAATTAAATACATGTGAAGCAGTGTCCCATATCCCCTCTATCGAGGCATTTCCCAGATTGTGGAACAGCATACAAATAAATAAAAAGTTGAAACGAGCATACAAATAAATTACTGCTTAAGTGAACACCAGATAAGGACAAAGCGAAATGACAAAGCATAGCAAGGGGGATCACCTCAAGCAACGACATCCCGTAGCCGATATAGTTCCTCATCCTCCCGAGCGCAGTGATCCTGATCTCATTCTCACGAATGGGTGTCTCATTCCGAGGCTTCTCCACCCTTTGGTATCTATCCATTGCTATGAATCGAGATAGGTTTTAGCATGGCAAGAGCAGCAGCATAAACAAAGTACACAGAAATAAGGTAGGCACTGCATGAAAGGAGATGAGACGCAAGGATATACAAAAACGCAAGAGGCGACGAGATAAATCGGATAACCGCCGGCCACGATTCATGCACCCCCCAAGAACCCTAACCCCAGCAGTCGGTTGCAGCAAACAATACACGAGATGAGAAGCTAAACCCACGCGAAACGGAGTGAGAAGCCGAGGAAGGCACGCCATGACGGCACGGTGCGAATTTCTTCGAAAGGAAAGAGGGAGCACGAAGGAGCAAATGGCCCCGCGATACCCCGAATTCCTGATCCAGGAAAGCAGCCTGAGGCGCAGACCCAAGGAAGCTGCCGGAGTGACGGCGGCGACACGGATTTCGCTCCGCGTCACGGAATGGCGCGAACAGGGCCTCGACGGCAACGTCGCCTCTGCCGCCTACGCGCGCTCCCCGGCGGAGGCGAGGGGTCGAATCGGCTCCTGGCCGCCGCCGCCGCCGCACGAATCGAATGAAGAATCGACGGGGGACGAGGAGGAGGAGGAGAGGGGGGAAGGAATCGATCGCACCTTCGGGCTCGCTGCTCCGCTCTGCCTGCGGAGAGAGTGAGGAGGGGTCCTCGAGGTCGACGGAGGGGGAACTGGGGAACCTACCGTGGCGTGTGCGGGTTCATGGACGCATTACGGTCCCTACGGGTGACGTGGAGGCGCTCTAGACGTTCGTTCGGGCGATTGCGTGGACGTGTGGTCTCGATGGACCGGTTCGAGGATAAGGAGGGACGGCGTGCCACTGTCAGTTGAGGCCAGCAGCCAAGTGGGACTGCGGGAGGGGCTCCGCGTCACTACAGGGCCTGCCTGCTGACACGTGCGTCACCTGTGATAACGATACTCCCTCAAGCGGTGCATATAGATTTTTCTTTTCTTTTTGAAGACAAAGTTCACAAATTGAACCACCTGAGCCCCGTGTCGCTCCCCGGCATAGGTGTTAAGCTCCCCGACAAAAGTCATGCTCGACTTCGGCCTGGGCGAATGGCGAATGATGCTTTCGGGTATGATTTTCCTTGTTGGGGACGCTATCAAGGGGATCTGACACCTCTCCTGCTCCATGTTCTTGCCTCCCGGTGAAAACCGTATGCAATGGTGGCACATGTGGTGTCATTACTTCATTGCTTTGGAGCAATTCTGGTGACAGAGCACTTGGTTGGGGGCGGTGCGGTGGATCTGGAGGGGGCGGCGTTTTGGTGAGCATGGAGTCTTCGGTGGTGCTTCCGTTTGGAGTCGGTTGCTTGGTCGACGTTGAGAGCAGCAGGAGCACCCTTCACATGGCAGTAACGTCGGACGAGCTATGTCAGCTAGGCTCGTGGGATCGAAGCGGCATAGGTTTTCGCTCTTTCGGACCTATCGTTCCTCTTCGGTGTCCTCGAGGTTTGCATGTATGCTCTTGGCAGCCCGGTACAATACGGCGGTTGTCGGTGTGCACTCTGGTAGCAGCGTAGGTGCTCGAGTGCTCGACCGGGTGTGCTGTGTGGTTTTCACTTTCCGGCTTCTTGTATGTATGGTGGTGCTTTAGGTCTAGTCTAGCTAGGCGCTCCTATGGTTTTTGCCCGGTTTTTCATAATAAACTGAGCAGTATGTTTTTCTTTCTTCTTTTTTGGCACTTGTCTTTATGCGGTGCATTCCTCCTTTGAGGGTGTTCTTGTAATGCCTTCTTCTGATCTATGAATTTGGCAGCTCTCCTGCCAACATTCGGGAAAAAAAACTTCACAAATTGATCAAGTTTGTGGAGAACGGCATTTACATCTAAGAATGCCAAATATATACCTTTAGATTCATTATAAGTTGTAGTTTCATATTATATATATATATTTGATATTATAGGAATAAATAGTCTTTTTTATTAATTAACTTGATAAAAGTTTGCAATGTTTGACTTCCCAAAAAAATCCATATACACTATATTATGAAACGGACAAAGTACTTCATAGAGCAATGCTCCGTGCTGGTCAACTGGCGCGAGCTCCAGGCCAGCCACATCCAAACCGCTTGATGCGTTCCTCTTAGACGTGAAATCACCCCTACACGCAGCTCGATTGCAACTTTGTTGGCCCTTCCTGCGGGTGGTACCGATGTTGCT
>NC_057805.1:88514117-88523907 GCF_018294505.1 Triticum aestivum
CGCATCACCGATGCTCACCATCACTGGTTACAGCAACGATGATCGTCTGTTTGCAACTCCTAGTGATTCCCATCGTAGCATGGCGGTGGCCCGTTGCAGCATCTCGACGTCAGCATCGTGGCATCCACACACGCCAGTCGTAACTTCGGCTCCCTTATTGCAGCCTGCCATCTCGTCGGTCCTAGCAAAAATCGAAGCAAAACGGTTGTAGCTTCCATGGGAGCCGATTGCAGCTTTCCCTCCCTCCTCACTGGCACTGTCGTAGCTTATGCGCGCCGGTTGCTGCTTTCGCCATCGCTGGTTTTAGTGGTGGTGGACCATAGCTTAGCGGCGGGCATGGAGGCACTCGTGCCGGAGATCAACGGTGGGGATGAGAAAGCCACTGGAGCTACACGTAGGACGAGCCGAGAGAGAATGGCCACGAACATGAGTTAGGAAAGAGGTGGCCGGTACAGGATGGCGACGAGCGAACGTGCGAGAATCGAGAACTTGCAAAAAAATAAAATCAAAGGAGCTGAGAGAGGATGGCGACCAGCGCGCAACCCAGAGATGATGACAAGCAAGCGAGCGGCGCTGCAATCGACCGATGTGAATCGTTTTCCTACTACAATAGGTCTGGTTCAGAAAAGACTTACCGGCATGGATTGGTACCAAAAAAGCCCTAGGCAAGCAGACCTAATTCTAACAGCCGGTACGGTAACAATGAAAATGGCTTCTACACATTCATTCAAAGATCGCAGAAAACTAGATAAACAACCTTTTAGGCAAGCAAACTCATTTCAGAAAATTTGCAACCAGGTACGACTCTTACTAGGTTTCAACAGCTAAATCACAATAACAGTAGCACATGACACGAAGAATTCATAGATGAGACAGATTCTGAAAACATCAGCTAGTACAAAACTTGGGCAGGGGAAGTATCCAAGTATCACATGTTCGTTTTGACAAAATGATATAACTGATGATGCGCAGCAACAGCTCAAGCCTTGAGCTTGCCGTAGAACCTCTGCTTCTCGTCCGTGGTCTGGAAGCGACCGTGCCCGAACTTGGAAGAGGTGTCGACGAACTTGAGCTTGATCTCCTCCAGGGCAAGACGAGAGGTCTGCTTCAGCAGGGACTGGCGGAGGGTCACCACACGCTTCTTGGGGCCAACACAGCATCCCTTGATCATCAGGTAGTCAGCCTTCACCACACCATAGTGAGGGAAGCCACCCATGGGAGTGATGTCCTTCTCGGTCCTGTAAGATCAAACCAGTGCATAAGGATCATCACCAGATCCAATTCAAACCAGAAAGTACATAGATGACAGACAAAACAAAAACACACCTGTCGAACTCGGTAGAGGCATCATGAGTTTCCTGTCCAACCTTGCCAATCTTGTAGACCTTCTTGTTCATCTCAGTTCGGTGGTGGTATCCATTCTGACCAGCACGAGCAACAGTGTAGGACACCCTAGCAGGATGCCAGGCACCAATACAGGCAACCTTGCGAAGACCTCTGTGGGTCTTGCGGGGAAGACGGGTGACACCCCAACGTGTCACAACACCTTCGTAACCCTTACCCTTGGTAACTCCGATGATGTCAATCATCTCATCCTTTTGGAAGACTGCATCAATGGGGACTTCCTTCTCAAAGAAGTTGTAACCATAGTCGACCTTATCGGCAATGGTGCCGCCATTGATCTGGATCTCCATGAGGTGAGCCTTCTTCTGCTTCAAACCCTTCATCTTCCTGATCTGTATCACATGAAGAAAGCAACATGAGTAACATTACTGTCACGAGTGAACAACAAGGGCAAAAGATAGAAAGTACCAAGACAATTTCTGACCTGGGTATGGGCGATAACACGGACAACAGTAGCATACTTCTTCATCTTCTCAAGCTGCATCTGGATTTCTTTCTTGCCAGCATCACTGTCATACTTCAGAGCATACTTGGTGAAGGCCTTCTTCTTGCTCTTGCACCAGTTCTTGTAGAACCTTCTCCTGACATCTTCGCTGAGATGCTGTGCCCAGACAGAGTTGAGAGTACGAAGGCCACGAGGAGTCTTCACATAGGCAACCAGTCCAACAATAACAATCGGGGGTGTCTCAACAATGGTGACAGCCTCACATGTCTCCTTCTTGTGTAGCTCTGTGATATATCAAATGGAGTGTTATCACACATATGCAACAGCCATTTACAAATTCAAATAGAGTTAACTAACAGATTCATGATTCAACTTCTGTAACGCTAGAATGCATTTCAACAGCAATAATGGTGGTAAGGATTCAATTGGGTAAAACAAGAACGTGAACATAGACAGAAGTTAGTAAACATACTGGAACCAGGCTTCTCAACCTCACGCACAATGTGGGTCATCCCAGCCTTGTAGCCAAGGAAGGCAGTAAGGTGGCATTTCTTGGATTGGTCATCTCTGGGAAAGGCCTTCACTGCAATTAAGACAGGCAAATATTAGATTGATATAACAAAATCAATGGAATGTCTGATTTTCGCAATGACTGGAAGCAGCATTGAAGAATCAAACAAGCAGTGTGCCACATGCCACTGATGTAATCACAGGGAAAGCTAAAAACACTACGAATTTGAAAGAAGCAATTTACTACAGTAAACATTTGCTGAATGTGCTAGTATTTGGCATCTTTCCAGACTAGCAAAATTTGACTGAAAACTGGTGCACAAATGCAAGTGTAATCTATGACAAATGTTGTCAACAATAGTTTACCGGCTGTGTTCCTTACATACACATGAAAAACAGCATTGCGGTAACAACAAAACTAATTGAAAACGTGCAAATTAAGGATTACAGGTTGCACAGAAACTAATTGAAAACTCCAACTAAGGACTAGGTCAGGAGGAAATCTATGGACGCGAAATTATGGCATGGATTCCTAGTTACGAGCCTACTACCGCACATGAAAAGGCCACTAACCCAAGCATGTTCCAACAAAAAGCAACGCACCCAAACAATCTATCCTAACAAGCCGGCTCGCCTCACTGATCTACTCAACATACAAACAGAGCATAGCACGGCTACATCTGCAGGTGGAGAGTAACTAAGCAAGCAGGCATACCCTTTCCGCGGTGGCGCGAGCACCGCTTCCTGGGGAGGAAACCGAGGGATCCGTGCCTCGGGTGCTCGAACTTACGGTGCGACATCTTCCCTTCCTTCCCCTGCGGATAACAAATCAGGAATCCATCAGATCCAGGCAGCACAAGAGCGCAACGAAACGACCACGAGTTCACGACTTGGGGCGGCGGCGGCAGAGCCTGGCGGCAACGAAATGCCATCCGCCGTCGACGGTGAGAAGAGAGCAGAGACGATGGAAAGGGAGGAGGAGGCTCAGTTTACCTGCGGAGGTGGAGGCGGCGGCGGATGGGGGAGGGTGGTGTGTGGAGGAGGAGGGCACGTAAACCCTAGGAGAGCTTATATAAAGAGGGACCCCAGGGTGAGGGTTTTGTTCGGTCGGACGGAAATGCCCCTTGCGGATCTTGCTAGGGCTAATGAGGCCTGGCCCGTTTTCTCTGCTCTACGTGTGGGTTCCGGCCCAATGTGTTCTCTAGGAAAAGAAAAGGTTACTCTGCTTTCTCTCCCCCATAAAAAAATTATAAGGCCTGGCTCAAGCTGGGAGGGTCGATGACGTATGTCGACCCAAGCCGCATCAAGATAGTCTAAACTTGCATATATCATTGTACTTTTTCTTTTATTATGAAAAAACCTCTGAATATGAGGGCTTTGAAGAGTCATTTCCTAAAATGCCTTCTTGGTGAAAAACAAACGAGGGGGTCTATGAAGGTATATTCCAAAATCCATCGACATTTTGTTGTTTTGTTCTTATTTGTCCGCGTAAGTTGCAATAGGTGTGTAAGAAGATCCCACACTGGAGCACTCCACTAGCGGCCTTCCTGAAGTTCCATGTAGATGAAACGTTAGTAAGTCTATCGAGGAGCTTTAGAGGGATTTGTCAAACATGTGAGGTGTATCACAATGGTGCTTCGATGGTCGTCACCAGTAGTATGATTGATCCGGTAACCTTTATCCCTAGTGTAGGAGATGGATGGTCGCGAGTTGGTTACCGTGTCTGTTGACGTATAATGTGCTGCCTAGTCTCTTCCATCAGATCGGTCTTTTGGTTGCATGGTTAGAGTATGCACTTCTACATGGTATCGGAGCTAAGAGGTCTTGAGTTCAAGACCCGGCTGGTGCAATTAAATTGCAGCCCACTTTCGGTCCACGTTAAGGCCTGAGGGAGCCACACGTGAGGGGAACTGTTGACGTATAATGTGCTGCCTAGTCTCTTCCATCAGATCGATCTTTAAAATGTAAAGTGCAACGTAGAATCCCGTGTTATGGTTAAGCATCACATTTGGCTGCTTTAGTCACCGAACATCTGCACTGCACCTTTCAATATTTTGCTGTTTTAAAGCACTAATAGGGTAATAGCTTCCAAAATCATCTCCCCTTTCTTTATGTCGAGAACTTCACGTCTGTAAGTTACATGCAGTACTACCACAAGATGAAAAAGCAGTGTATTCTATTCTCAAATGAAAGCTTTCATTCTTGAGTACGGCTCCACAGCCACTCTCAAACTGTGTGTCTCCTATGGGCATTCATTGTAACTATATTTTTCTCTTCAAAAAATCATGTTCGAGAGCATTAGAACACGCACCCTACAACACTAGCCATCATCAAATTGCTACGGGTAGCGGATGGGACGGAAGTAGGTCAACCAGGGAAGGAGAAGGTGCGAAGGAGGATAAAGGAGAGGTGAATATAAGGAGGCGAAGTCGACGAGGACAAAGGTGACGATGGCACAATCAATAACGATGGATGAGGGGGTTATGAGGTTCACGAGAGAAGATATGCCAAATACGGTGACACTGCAAGGGAAGGAAGAGGAAGGAGAAGGAATCAACAGATGTGGGAAAGATTAGCACAAACCCAACACGAAAAAGCCTTTGTATGTGTGCGATTTTCGTATGACACTATATGTCCAGCCATCCATGCATAGCATAAAGTGCAGCACATCCGTCAGATTGTGCAGCACATCCATCAGATTGTCAATCGTATCAGGATCATACATTAAGTGTCGGATGTGCGGTAGTTCCATTCCTTTATCTCTATGTTCTGTTTCAGTGAGTTCCTATATTGAATATAGTGGGGAACAACACACATTGGTATAGATGCAGCTGAAGTTCACCATATTACACGAAAAATGACTTTGATATTACTTGGCAAAGGCAGATCCCCGAAGAACAAAACTATAACGGCCAGACACAATTACATGAATCAATTATACTTATGTGCTATAATCTCTACACCTGATGGCAAATACTCATGCAACTTAAACTCCATCTCTCAAGTCAAGAATACCAAAACGAAAAGGATGATGAAAAGAACCACCAAGAAAGCTATCATCATGATCTGCCCTTTCAAGCTGGCCTTTTTCAGAACCATAGCCACTCTTTTCTGCAAATCAAAAACGGGGGAGAAGTTCAGTCCATTGGAATATATATTATTTGTGCTCGCTGCAGTAATATGTTGCAAAAACATGCAAGGAACTCCAAACAACGTGTCCTGGGCTATAGTAAAAGATATAAGGCATACCTGCACAAAATCGAGCCGGTTGGAGGTAGTTTCCATGTCGAGGCTTAGTTCACCTAGAAGTTTTTCCTGATGAATGTAAAAAAAGGAGATAAGTACCGATGTGAGAAAGACATGACGTCTTATGGCACAATATAGTTAACCAAGCTCTTCATGTATATAGGAAAAGAAAGCAGCCAACAAAGGAAATCTAAATCATCCCATATTCTTAATGTTAGCGAGTACCTGTCCAACAAGCTCTTCGTGTATTGTGAGACCTACACCTCCAATTCGCTGGACACTAGCACTGAGCGCATCCAACTCATCATCCTGACGCCTATTGCAGAAGTACAACCATTTATTAATGGTAGTTTAAGAGCAGCTCATACAAGTACGAAAAAAAAACTAGAATTGTCCTCTGGAAGGTAGCATTACGTAAAATGCAGAGCTTCTACTTACAACATCATGATTCCGTGAGGAAGAAGTTCAATTCATTTTCTAAGTCTTAGGTTCTTATCTTTAAGTCTTAATTTCTTCGTTCTCAATAGATATATGGGCAAACATAGATCTTACGAGACAAGCTAAGTTTGTATAGAAGTTACTTCATCAGGAGCATCTGTTGATCAGATTCTGAAGCAATGAAGTCATCGTTATCCTGAGCAATGTGCTGCTTGGATCTGCCTAGTTCAGAAGGATTGACTGAACGTCCAAAGGCAGTCTTGTGCTTTCCAGCTTCAACATTCCTCCGTATGGATACTACCTAGAACATTTTCAAGTTCGTTACATACTATATCATATTCAATTTGCTACTGAACTTCGGGTTGTAGCTTAATCATTCATGTTAGCAGCAACATTGGCAAATATTCTGTAATAACATACCTGGTTGCGGGCGGTGCTAGTCCAGTTCCTCCGTTTCCCAATTTCAACCTCGTTAAGTCCATAGTAAGCTGGATCTCTCTCAGCAACAGAAATTGCCTTCTCTAACTCATCCACCTTAATTGCAACATTAAAGGCAGAAAACAGCTCAGAAATGGAACACGGTAAATACGACAAAAGGATGAGCACATGATTTGTACAACGACCAACTCTTAACCTTATCAATACGATATCATTGCCCAAAATATGACAAATACAATAAGAATATTCCTAAGATGGATTCGGTGCATCCCGGACAAAGGATTAGAATATTGCTATAGATATGGTTGTAAACTAGTGTACCTGCCATTGGACGCTCTCACAGGTGGTTAGCAGTTCTCTGGTAAGATGCACATACTCTCCTGTATTTTCAGGTGCTTGCTTCCATTGATTAAAAGTATCTTGTACTTTGTCAATCTGTACAACAATGGGGCAATGAAACAAGTTGTTATAGACATCATGGAAGAAAATAAAGAGACTGGTTCTAGGAATTCTTGAGAATAATTTTACAGGAAGGGAAAGGAATACATTATTGTCAACAAAAAATTCAAAACCCAATGGACAGAAAACTCTGGATGTATGCATATATGCAGCAATCAGGCATCATAGACAAGCTTCTCTGCAGGACACCAAACATGCACAAGATGCACGTAAACTAAGCAGCAGGTAGCACACACCCAAAATGTTTGGTCTCCATCTCAGATTTACACCGTCAATATTCACCAAGTCCTGCAATGGATCCAAAGCTGTAAACGCATGCACCCGGGATCCGAACCCACAAAGCCCCAATACAGGTAACCCACATTACCGGACCTCGTAGGAGCCAGAAGAATCGCGGATCATGGCTAGAGCATAACATCCCAGATTCGTGAATAGCGAAATGTAGAAACTAGAAACAAATTAAATATGAAATCGGGCGGGTGCAGGAGCGGGGAAGTGGGGAGGGAGGTCACTCACGGAATCCTGGATCTCGTCCTTGACGATGTAGAAGGGGTCCTGCGCGGGGGTCATGCTCTCATCGCCCTCCGGGGCAGATCTCGATCGGGAGCAGCTGGATCCGGGGAAGGAAGGGAGGGAGCGATGAGCTGATCTGAACACCTCCTCCTCCGCTCGCTCGCTCGCCCGGTTTGGTGGCACCGCCGAGGGAGAAGACGACCGGGGCAAACAAAATTATTTCTGGACCAATAAGTTGGTGGCCCACATTAATGGGCCGAGTGAGCTTACAGGCTTCACAGGCTGGGCCTCTAAGTATGTATGGGTTACCTAAACCGGTTTTGACGTTTATAACCATCTATTCTTTTATTGGAACTGTCACGGTTTGGGTAATCCCACGACAGTTCGAGAGGTGCGTGAGTTCACCACCAAATTTACCCCGGCCGTGTTATGTCTTGTTGAAACACAATTACCTAGAGCACGTGCCGAATTGTTGGCTCAGTCTTTCGGTTATAATAAAGTTTTTGCAGTAGGAAGTACTGGTAGGAGTGGAGGTCTTGTAATATTTTGGAATGATGAAATAAAGTTGGAGATTGTGGGTTGTTCTAGGTATAATATAGACTGCACAATTCATGAACTTGGCCCCTCACCGTGGAGACTGACATGCATATACGGCGAGGCACAAGTTGCTGATCGTTATAAGACACGGGACACCCTTTGTTCCATCGTGGGAGTCACTAGCCTACCTTGGGTAGTTCTGGGCGACTTTAATGAGGTTCTATTATAGTCAGGGCATGATGGAGTCAAAGCGAGCTAATATACAGATGCAGGGTTTCAGAGATGCGTTGGATACCTGCGGCCTAGTTGATCTAGGCTTCAAGGGGAGAATGTGGACTGTTGAAAAGAGGGTTGTAGGGGGCTCGTACACAAGAGTCCGGGTAGACCGGGCGGTCGCTGATGCGGCGTGGAATGCAATCTTCCCAGCAACCGAAGTAGAGAACCTTACATTCGTTTGTTCTGATCATGGACCGATATTATTAAAATTTGCAGAAGAGGATGTCTCAAGCAAACCGAAGAGGATTTCATATATGAATTAATGTGGGAAAGGCACTCCAATCTGGAGTCGTTTGTGCAAACAGAGTGGGGAGGAGGCCCGCCAGTGGCTTCAATTCATGAATCACATGGCAAGTTAAAATTGCTATGAGAAAATTTATTACACTGGGACAGAAACACTTTTGGAAGCGCCAAGGGAGAAATTGAACAACTGAAGCGCCAGCTTGAAGCCCTTATAAACATTCAGGGTCGTTTGGGCCCCAGCCGGCTGGAAATTAAGATCACTGACCGACTGGTGGAACTTTACCAAAGGGAAGAAATACGACAGAGGCAGAGATCGAGGGTAGACTGGTTAACACACATGGAGATAAAAACACTCATTATTTCCATATGCGAGCTTCTATGAGGCGTAGAAAGAACCGGATTAAGGCTTTGGCTAGGCCGGATGGACAAATGACAGATGATACAAGGGAACTGGAGGAGATGACGACGGAGTTCTATAAGACGCTTTACACTTCACAAGGTTGCAACAACATGCAACATGTACTGGACACAGTCCCTTGAAAGATTACAGATGACATGAGAGCCCTCTTGACTTACAGTATATGGAGGCTGAAGTGAAAACTGCTCTATACCAAATGTTACCGACAAAGGCGCCGGGGCCGAACGGGTTTCCCGCCCACTTCTTCCAGAAACATTGGGGTGTGTGTGGGGCCGAGGTGACAACAGTGGTCCTCAAAATCATTGAGGGGCAGGAAAGCGCTGAAGGTATAAACCAAACGTATTTGGTGTTGAGCCCTTAGGTAAAAGACCCAACATTATTTTCGCAATTCCGTCCTATTAGTCTATGTAATGTACTACTATACAAGATAGCTTCAAAGGTGGTGGCCAATCGACTAAAGATGGTACTACCAGAGATCATTTCCACGGAGCAATCAACTTTCGTACCAGGGAGACTGGTCACGGATAACATCATAGTTGCTTATGAATGTTTGCACTTTATGAAGAGGAAAAGAGCTGCTGAGCACCGTCAGTGTGCCCTGAAACTAGACATGATGAAGGAGTACAATAGGGTCGAATGGGATTATCTGAGAGCAATTATGACCAAGTTAGGTTTTTCTCAAACACTACTGGAATTAGCTAATTTGCCGTCTGCCAAGTCTTTGTCGTCCGCTAGCTGACGGCAAAGAAGGTCTTTGCCGTCCGCTTGCAGAAAACGGACGGCAAAGAGTAGGCAGATGGCAAAGAACGGTCTTTGCCATCTGCCTACTCTTTGCCGTCAGCTAGCGGACGGCAAAGAGGGTG
>NC_057805.1:88523917-88524281 GCF_018294505.1 Triticum aestivum
TACACTATAGCAGAAGATTGCATGGTAAAAGTAGATAGCACAATTCACTAGAATTTGTTAAGGAAAGGCAGTAGCTAGCAAATGACACTACTGGAATTAGCTAATTTGCCATCTGCCAAGTCTTTGCCGTCCGCTAGCTGACGGCAAAGAAGGTCTTTGCCGCCCGCTTGCAGAAAACGGACGGCAAAGAGTAGGCAGATGGCAAAGACCGGTCTTTGCCATCTGCCTACTCTTTGCCGTCAGCTAGCGGACGGCAAAGAGGGTGGTGGTCCCCACTAACGAGCTGATTAAAAAAAACTTAACGTCCCCCCTCTTTGCCATTAGCTAGCGGACGACAAAGAGGAAAAAAAGCTGACGCCAAAGG